>NW_025953339.1:0-101766 GCF_018812025.1 Megalobrama amblycephala | reverse complement strand
ATGATGATGATGATGAAGAACATTGTGAAGAGTTACTGCTGATGACAGGAACAGGCAGACGAGCTGAAAACATGAGAGAATAAAGAGAAATGAGGATGAATGAAGAGATTCAAGAAACATCCAGAGGAACCAAGATGATCAAAAGTAGAGCATTTAAAACTATTGAATAGAAAGTTAAATATAAACCTGTTGTTCATGTGAAAGTAAGAGAATTAGTCATTTGAACTCATTAGTCATGATAAGATACTTCTTTAGATCTAGCTGTAATAAATAAAACACGTGAAACTGATATTTAACTCACCGTAGACAATGAGACGAATAAAAGAAAAAACGTCAAAAGTCTGAATACAATCATAATCTCCAGTGTGTTTCATTGTGGTGTTTGTGATGGTCAGAGATCCAGTTTGATTGTCCAGCTTCAGTCTGTCTCTGAATCTCCCATCAAGATCATCATCATTTACAGTGAATCTGTCGTCCTGTTTAATGATTTCAGCAATTAAAGTGTTTCTAAACCTCCACTGAATCACATCATCATCCTTCATTCCAGTAAGACCAGAGTTTAGAGTGACTGAATCTCCCTCCGTCACTGACACTGAATCAGGGTTTGTCACAGATAAACAGATTATAATGGTTTATTAAATTAAATAGTTTAACATTTAAATATGAATAAACAATATCCTAAAAAACAAAATGGTGTATGAATTCATTTCAACTTTGTCATTAAAACAGGTGAAAACGTTTTGAACTCACCAGTGACAGAGAGATAGAAATAATCACTCTCATAGTTGGTCCGTAAATGATAATCTCCAGCATGTTTCATTGTGAAGTTTGTGATGGTCAGAGATCCAGTTTGATTGTCCAGCTTCAGTCTGTCTCTGAATCTCCCATCATGAACATCATCATTTACAGTGAATCTGTCGGCCTTTACATTGATTTCAGCTATTAAAGTGTTTCTAAACCTCCACCGAATCACATCATCATCCTTCATTTCAGTAAGATCAGAGTTTAGAGTGACTGAATCTCCCTCCTTCACTGACACTGAATCATCAAACACACACATGGAGAACAAACAGAAACAGGTTCAACACAGATTAAGACACTCATTTATGAAAGTAAATAGTTTGAAATTTATAAAATGGATGTTGTAAGACTAATGCTGGACTGTCTGGACCAAGAAAGGGCTACTCTTTGAGAAAACAAAGGAAATTAACATTTGAACCCTCTGTTGCAAAATTAGCATCCCCATTCGAGACACAATCACACTCAGCATTGCCTTAATCTTCATTTCCTTTCCTTCACCCCCTCTGTTTCTGTGTTGGTCTGAGTATCTATAGAGATGTTGGCTAGACAAAGGTGTACTGGTCATAACCTCTGGTCATTGCCTCTGCTTTAATTAAGATGTTATATAGTTATATTATTAACTATATGGGGCCAGATAAATTACTATCGAGGGGCGACATTACCTCATAGTACTGGTCATAACCCCTGATTATTGTCGGAGCTTTAACTAAGTTGTTATATAGGCGATTGTATGGGGCAACATGGGTACCTTTTAACAATAGCAAGCATGGGCAGCATTGTTAAATTGCTTTAGCCATGGTTGTTGATCAGACTGGTGAGTTTGTGATCCTGTGCGACTCTGAGAAACAAATGAACGAGTACAATAAGAGTAAAGAGTTAAATAGAATAATCAAATGTCTAGATAAATTATTGTGTAAATTGTCAATTATCAATTTGTATTCTAACCTAAATTCAAGGTCATAATAAAATGGAGTCAGATAAACGTTTAATTGGAATTTTGCCACACTGAAAAGACCGAATGCGCAAGAAACCTTCCCCATCCTGTGAGAAACCGCCATTGGGCTGGTTGGGCGGGCCTTACAATGTCATCATTAAACAACAAAAGCAAAATTGAGTTTGGATTAATAATTGAATCTTTGTGATGATTAAAATATAAAACGTGAAAATAATATTTAACTCACCAGTGACAATAAGATAGAAATAATCTCTGTTATATTTGGTCTGGAGATGATATTCTCCAATATGTTTCATTGTGGTGTTTGTGATGGTCAGAGATCCAGTTTGATTGTCCAGCTTCAGTCTGTCTCTGAATCTCCCATCAAGAACATCATCATTTACAGTGAATCTGTCGGCCGTTACATTGATTTCAGCTATTAAAGTGTTTCCAAACCTCCACTGAATCACATCATCATCCTTCATTTCAGTAAGATCAGAGTTTAGAGTGACTGAATCTCCCTCCGTCACTCTCTTCAATTCACCAAACACTCCTGAAGAACAGAGTTTTTCACAGATTAAAGCTTTAAAATCACTTGATGTTGGTTTGATGAAGCTTCACTGAAATACGTTTAATCATGTAAATGTGACGTGAATAATATTCTGCAGCAGCACAAAGACAAAAGATGATGAATGAAAAGAGAAATAGATTTATATATGGATCCATAACTAAAAAAGACACTTTTACTTTAACGTTTAATGTCACACTAATACTAATAAATCAATCCATAATAACTGAGTTTAGAGCTGAATTCAAACTTGATTTGACAGTAAAATCACAGTTCAGTTATTTCTATGTGAGACGAACTGTAACGTGTTTGTTCTGTTTAGGTTTCTCTATTTCTCTATTTTCTCTAAATCTATTTCTCTTTTCATTCATCATCTGAAAACTTTCACTATTTTTCATTTAAACACTTGACAGCCTGTGGTATAAAGGATTTCCCCCCAGATTTTAAGAAAAAACTAATTTAACCAGTAATTTCTCACATGGTACCAGAACAGAAACAACTGAAGCCATAAAAACACATTTAAAACTCACCATCCAGACGCCACAAACAGAGCAAAACTAACTTGAGGAACATTTTCTTCATCGGTTCACTGAAAAGCCCACGATAGTAACTCTTAAAATGTCTGAAAACCCTCGGATTGATCTGAAACACACTGAACTGTGATATTTATCTGGTTGTGTGTGAATCCTCCTCCATCCTCAGTTAGTTTCCGCTCACACATCCGCCTCCTTTAACATCACGAAAATCAACAAACTTCTGTTAATCTTACATTTTCAAATGAATTCTGGGCCTGAATGAAACTAACAGCAGAAGAGTGAAATATTGGACTAGATATGTGAATCTACTGGTGTGTTATTTAGTGCTGTGAGCTGTCAATCATATTTGACCTGTGACTCTTATTTGACTGTTGATGGATTCACTTTATTTCAGTGTAAAGATGTTTTGTGTGGAGTGGAAGATTGTGATCTTATTAGCAGAAGAGATAATGAAGTAATGCTTCTGCCACAAACTGCTGACACGAGCATCAACCACAAACATCCAGCAGACGCTGTTTATCCACCGACAGATCAAACGAGTCACTCTGATGTTTGAACAGATAAAATAAAAAGGAAAAAACACTGCAGAGTCCATTTTGACTCAAATGCCAGTAAGTCACATGTATGTTTGCCTGTGTTTCTCCTGAAGTCCACAATCATCTCCACTGTTTTGAGTGTGTTTAGCTCCAGGTTGTTAAAGCTCCCACATGTACCACATGACCACTGTACCACCTGACCACTGTAGATTAATTTAGGTGTTGATAGTTGTGCCATAGAAACACATAATTCCCAGTAAGAGTATGTGAACCGCTCCGGATGTAATGTCATCTCAAGATTCCAGTAAATACAAAGTGGCGTGAACGCAGCATATCTTTCCTGACTGCTTTGTCGGACAAAATGGCAGATTGAGCGTTATGATTGTTAGATCGCCTGTCAATCAAACTCCTGGTGAAGGGTCAATTGTGACGCAGCAAATATCACTGATTATAATGGTTTCTATAGTCTTTTAATGCGCTGCTCGCGTCTGGTGTAGATATGTGCTGTGTCCCAATTCGCATACTATCCGTCCCTAGTATTCGAAATTAGAATTAGTGTGTCCCAAATCGTATTATGTTAAAATAATAAGTATTCCAAAGATACCCGGATGGTCTACTTTTCCCGGTTAGAATCCGAAGTGCAGATCCGTCAGAGATCGTATTATTATAGAGGGTATGTGTCAAATAAGTCTCTCTTACAACGGCTTTGTTGCTAAGAACTTATTTATTTAACTGAGTACAACAGACACAGTCTCAATCCTTATGTCTCTGGCTACCGGTTTCTTAGTCCCTCCCCCGGACTTCTTCCTCATAGGTTGTCACACAACATACGTCATTATTCACTCTCTATGACAGTATGCAAGTGACGTCACCGTCAACCGTTACGCCCACTTAGTGACAAAAAGACTGAGCGGCAGCATTGGTTTTCAGCGTGAAATGAATGCCGCGAAAAACACAGAAAACACATCCAAAATGGGAAAGAGGTTTGCGATTGACTGGGTGTTTTTGAATAAACACTGACAAAAACTATACAAGTTTTAGGGCTGGACAGTATGACGATATATATAACATTGATAAGTGATTACTCGAATTTAAACCTACCTATATTGTGTCAAATAAGTCTCTCTTACAACGGCTTTGTTGCTAAGAACTTATTTATTTAACTGAGTACAACAGACACAGTCTCAATCCTTATGTCTCTGGCTACCGGTTTCTTAGTCCCTCCCCCGGACTTCTTCCTCATAGGTTGTCACACAACATACGTCATTATTCACTCTCTATGACACCTCCCCCTTTAACTTTTTCTAAGGAAAAGCATTATTATAACCCTGCTTCTTTATTTACTAACTAGCATTTGCCCGCTATTCCTTTTAACTATAATGAACATTTTAAACATTTCACATTTTTCTTTTATCAAATAAGCATTCAACATCACATTCACTTAAGATGCATAACTCACATCTACTACACCTAAACGTGCATTAGAATTTACTTAACTACAAATTTAGTTTAACAGTAGGCTTTATCACCCTGCCGGACCTGGTCACAGTCACTCCTTGCGTTTCACATGGTGTCTGTGACTCTGGCTGCTCCGCGTTGGTGGTGATCCGCTTTTCAAGCTCCTGCGGACTCTTCACTGTTGTTTCACAGTTATTATCAGCCTTTAGACATTCCGCAGGCACTGTCTGTAGATGTCTACGATTTCGCCTCATCTCACCTTCCCCTTTCGGAGCCTGCACCACAAATGAGCGCGGCGCACTCTCTTGCGTTCTGACCTGCACTGGACCTTTCCACGTCTTTTCCCCGTCCAGTTTCACCAGCACTGCATCACCTGGCTTCAACACAGGTAAGTCACGCACCCCATGTCTCCGATTAAAGTAGAAGGCTTGTTGTGTTTTAGCTAAAGCGTCTCTTTCTCTCACCAACATTCTACTAGGCCACTTTGGCTGCAGGTTTTTCTTCAATGTAGGCAGTGTTGTACGAATTTTCCTGCCCATCAACAATTCGGCAGGGCTAACCCCTGTAGATGAATGTGGTGTTGCTCGGTAACACATTAAAGCAAGGTGGGGGTCATCCTGTTTAAGGATGCGTTTGGCTACTTGGACCGCGCGTTCGGCATGCCCATTTGCTTGCGGGTTATGTGGGCTCGATGTGACGTGTTCAAAGTCATATTTCCTCTTAAAAACAGTCCATTCTTCACTAGTAAATTGCGGACCGTTATCGCTCATAATCTGCTCCGGTATTCCAAACCTCGCAAATGTAGCTTGCAATCTGTTTATCACCTGCGCTGTCGTTATCTTTGGCAGATGAAGGATCTCTATGAAGCGCGAGTAGTAATCCGAAACAATCAGATACATCTGGCCCTTGTTTTCGCAAATGTCTATAGCCAGGCGCTGCCATGGCCTGTCAGGTAGCGGGGTTGATTTGAGTGGCTCTTTCCTTTGCGTTTTCCTGTTTTCACGACAGAACATACACAAATCAATTTTGTTATTTATATCCGATGATATACCAGGCCACCATACGGATGAATTTGCCCGTTCTCTACATTTTGTCAACCCTAGATGGCCTTCGTGGATGCGCTCGAGGATGTCCTGTCTCAGTTCACTTGGAATACAAATGCGTCTGCCCAGAATTATCAGACCTTCACTTACTGACAGCGCATCTTTCACTGAAAAGAAGTCTCTAATACCTTCAGGTACGTTTCTCACGTGCTCTGGCCAGCCGTGCTTTATGAACTTACTTACTAGTTGTAACTGTTCATCCCTTTCAGTCGCTGCTACGATCAAGCTCAACTTTGACTGTGACACGGGCAAGCCGGCTATAACTGCGTCAACGTAACAGGCTATCTCTTTCGCTGTAGGTCTACTGCTCGTTGCATCATCGCTTATTGGACTTCTCGACAATGTATCGGCTACTACCAATGTCTTCCCTGGCGCGTATTCTGCCGTCACTGCAAATCGCATCAGTCTCATTAAAAGTCTTTGACAGCGTATTGGTACCATGTCCAAGTCTTTTTTATTAATCAATGGTACGAGGGGTTTGTGGTCTGTAATAAGGCGAAATCTGTCCAGGCCTATGAGATACTTCTCGAATCTCTCGCACGCCCAGACTCCGGCCAAGCATTCCTTTTCTGTCTGTGCATACCTGGTTTCTGCCTCATTTAACCTCCTCGAACAGTATGCTACCGGCTTCCAGCTGTCTCCATGCAGCTGTAGTTAGGACTCCTCCCAGCCCGTAGCTACTCGCATCTGCTGACACCGCTGTGGGTTTCCCTGAATCGTAGTACGCGAGAACAGGTGCAGTCATTAGAGTTTCTTTAAGCTTTTGAAATGCGCTTTCTTGGGGCTGGTCCCATGTCCATGTTACAGTCCCTTTTAACAAATCAAACAGCGGCCCGCCCACTGTCGCCAAATCTGGAATGTAACGTCCCATATAGTTTATCATCCCCAAGACCCGTTTCAGTTCACTCACATTTCGTGGGGCTTGCAGCTCCGAGATAGCCCTTACTTTCCCCGGGTCAGGCCTGACTCCTCTCTCGTCTATAACATGTCCCAGGAAATAAAGCTCCTTCTGCCTGAAGGTACATTTCTCTTTGTTGAGCTTGAGCCCTGCGCGCTCGATCCTCTCCAGAACGCGCCTCAGATGCTCGTCGTGCTGTTCCTGGGTTTCGCCGTGAACGATTAAATCGTCCATGTAGACCGCAACTCCCTCTAAACCCCCTAAGAGTTCGTTCATTTTGCGCTGAAATATTTCTGGCGCTATGCTAATACCAAAGGGCAAGCGCTTGAAACAGTATCTGGCAAACGGCGTTATGAATGTAGTGAGCAGACTGCTCTCACTATGTAGGGGTATCTGCCAAAAGCCGCTTGCGGCGTCCAACGAAGAGAATATTTTGGACCCTGCGAGTTTGGCAAGAATTTCATCAGTCGTGGGTAGGATGAATCGTTCCCTTTTTACATTTTCGTTCAACTTTTTCAAGTCTACGCAGATGCGCACTTTCCCGTTAGGTTTCATCACTGGTACCATCGGTGCGCACCAGTCCGTGGGTTGCGTTATCTTTTCAATAACTCCGTTCTCCTCCATTCGTTGGAGTTCAGCCTTAACTTTGGGAAGTAACGGTAACGGCACTCTTCTCGCTGTGTGGACTGCGTATGGCTCTACGTTCTCTTTTAGATTTATTTTGACAGGTTCGGTTTTCATTGTGCCCTGTTCACCGAATGCTGTGCTGACTTGCTCGATTCTTTTAACTAAGCCCATTTCTACTGCTTGTTGTCTGCTAAGCAGATTGTTCACGGTGTCGCCCTCCAAGACATGAATTGCGAACTTGAACTTTTTATCTTTGTACTCCGTGGTTGTTTCAAATTGTCCCAAACAATTTATCCTTCCACCTGGGCTATCATATCTCGCATGTGTCTGACTCAGCTTCACTTTATTTCCAAGTGAGTTAAAAGTCTCTTCATTCATAACAGTCACGTCGGCTCCGGTATCAATTTTAAATTCTACTTGCGAGCCTTGCACGTTCAATTTCACGAACCAGTTCTCTGTGACGTCATTCCCTATTTTGTTTACCGTTCCTAGGTAATATGAATCGTCATCACTTGCCTGTTTTTGTGTTTCTCTTATTAACGTTACCTCATTAACTGTCCTTGAGTAACACATACGCTCCCAGTGTCCTTTCTTTTTACACTTTCGACACTCACTTTCTGTTGCGGGACATTTTTCCTTATTGTGATGTTTCGTTTTTCCACACTTTCCGCATCGGCCGCCACCGGCCGTTCTTTCATTTTTCCCTTTTGCTGGCTTCTTTTCATCCCATCTTCCTTTTCTTTCAGGTCGTCTGTATGTAACCTCCTGAACAGTGCTCGGTGCACCCTCCTCCTGTTGGCTGACTTGCTGGGCGATATCCTCCGCCTGCCTCACCATCAGCACCGCCGTGTCTAAGGTAAGGTCTGTCATCAGCTGCAACTTTCTTGAAAGCTCTTTATCTTTGATGCCCACCACAAGTTTATCTCTGATGTTCTCTGTTTTCTGGGCACCGAAGTCACAGCTCTCTGCCAATTCGTATAGTGCACGTATGAACATCTCTGCTTTTTCCCCTGGCCTTTGAATGCGTTGGTAAAAGCACGCCCTCTCATGGATGATGTTCTTTTTCGGGATGAAATAGTCATTAAACTTGTTCAGCACGACGTTGAATTCGTTTTTCTGCTCGTCTCTCTCAAACGTAAACGAGCTGATTATGTTCTCTGCCTCTGGTCCCATGGCGTATATGAGGGTACTCACTTGTACCTCTCCATCCTCCTCCTTTAGCTTCGAGGCTATCCTGTACCTCGTGAAGCGTTGTCGCCATGCGGCCCACTCTTGAGGTCTATCAAAGATGAAGTTCGTGGGTGGAGCGAATTTCGCCATTTCTACTGCTCCACGACTTCTGACACCATGTCAAATAAGTCTCTCTTACAACGGCTTTGTTGCTAAGAACTTATTTATTTAACTGAGTACAACAGACACAGTCTCAATCCTTATGTCTCTGGCTACCGGTTTCTTAGTCCCTCCCCCGGACTTCTTCCTCATAGGTTGTCACACAACATACGTCATTATTCACTCTCTATGACAGTATGCAAGTGACGTCACCGTCAACCGTTACGCCCACTTAGTGACAAAAAGACTGAGCGGCAGCATTGGTTTTCAGCGTGAAATGAATGCCGCGAAAAACACAGAAAACACATCCAAAATGGGAAAGAGCTTTGCGATTGACTGGGTGTTTTTGAATAAACACTGACAAAAACTATACAAGTTTTAGGGCTGGACAGTATGACGATATATATAACATTGATAAGTGATTACTCGAATTTAAACCTACCTATATTGTAGTTACATAAAATATTCAGAGGCAGATTTGCTATGTGTTTCCCCCGCGTCGAAATCAGGCACATATAAATGTCAGGAAACACGATACCTAGCTGCATGTCAATATCCATAGATTAGGTTTATTTGACAAGTTGTAAGGAACAGTCCAACCTTTAGTGTAATCGTTAGTTTTACTCGCGTTTTCGCAGTTTCCTCTGTTAAATCCAGTCATGCAGCAGGTTCTTTTGCCACTCAGTCCAGCTGAGGGAGCGCGTTCCGGCGGGAAAGTGATGTCGATGCTTACTCTCTAGGTCTAGGGAGATAAGAGGGTCTGTACCTCGGCTCTTATCATTGGAGAAAGCAACGGCTAACTTAATCACGTGCGGCAGCTCTCAGCCTTTCATGTCGCCATTCAAAACTCCTCCCTGCCGCCAATGAGTACCACCCGTACCGCCAGTTAGCATTAGCGTAACGCTTTTTTGGCTAAAGGTTGCAGGCTTGCCTTACAGCATAGAATACACTTACAACAAGCGACACTCAATAGAACGTTCCATTGCATCACCGGCGCCCAGCAGCAGCAGCCCTGCGTTTCCGCCATTTTAGGCTGAAAGCGAGTCGTCATGTCCACTATTTTCTATGGCAATATCAGCGGCTAATATGCGCTGTGGACGAGGATTAAAAAGTGTTACAAGTGTTTAATTGTGACAAGATGATTGAAAGGGCAGTTTAAACGGTTACAGTTGCATAACGAAGCGACAGAACGTCCGTTAAAGGTACAATTATGACGAATAGTATGTCCCAAAGCTTGCATATACTCAAAATACGTTCTTTTTCTTCACAAAAACAGTACATACTTTTAGGGCGTAGTATAAGTTGGCGAATTGGGACGCAGCGTAACAGACGCGACGTCACTTACGCTTTTTTCGAAGCTGAATATGGAAGGTGGTCTGGCAGAAACCTTTTTTTTTTTTTTTTTTTTTTTACTTTATAACGTGTTAATAGTAGGGTGAGTAAATCATGAGGTATTTTTTTATTTTAAAGTTAACTAATCCTTTAAATCTGCCAAACCACCCGATATCGACTTGAGAACACGAAGATAATTTATCTACCAATCTAGTTTAAACTAGACATTTCTTTTCTTTTTAATCCAATAGAGGAATTCCCAAATCTAATGAATTTTTCTGAGCAACAGAATCTCATTAATTTATGATCTGGCAGATTTTTTTTTTTTAAATAATGATTAAGATTTTCATTGAACATGTACCTTTTCTAGTAGCTTATGTTTACTGACAGTTATTTTTCTACAAAACTATCAACAAAATCAGCATATTATCATCTCAAAAATATTGCAAGAATTAGATGCTTTGTCTCCAGTCAAGACTTAGAGAAACTTGTTCATGCTTTCATCACCAGCAGGGTGGATTATTGTAATGGGCTCCTCACTGGTCTTCCCAAAAAGACCATAAGACAGCTGCAGCTCGTACAGAATGCTGCTGCCAGGATTCTGAGCAGAACCAGAAAACATGAACACATCACACCAGTCCTCAGGTCCTTGCACTGGCTTCCAGTTGCATTTAGAATTGATTTTAAAGTACTGTTACTTGTTTATAAATCACTCAATGGCCTAGGACCTCAATACATTGCAGATATGCTCATAGAATATAAACCTAACAAATCACTCAGATCATCAGGATCAAGTCATTTAGAAATACCAAGGGTTCACTCAAAGCAAGGAGAGTCTGCTTTTAGCTGTTACGCCAGCCGCAGCTGGAACCAGCTTCCAGAAGAGATCAGGTGTGCTCCAACAGTAGCCACATTCAAATCCAGACTCAAAACACATCTTTTTACCTATGCATTTGCTGATTGAGCACTGTGCTATGTCCGAACTGTTTGCATTTTATTTTATACGTATTATCTTTTTATTCTTTTAAATTCCTTTTCCTGTTTTTATTTCATTTTTAATGTATTTTATATATTTTACGTATCATCTTGTTTTCTGACTTTTAATGCATTTTAAATATTGCTGTCTGGTTGAAAGAGCTGGGAGAAGTAGGAAGAAAGCATTTGTGATTAGGTTAAAATTTGGTACAAACCATGGGGAAATTTGAGCTGTGGTGCATGGTTAAGATATCTCTGGATTACAGTCAGGACACTTTCCAAAGGGGAAATTTGAACTGTGTTGCATAGATAAGATATCTCCGGAAGGGGGGATTATGGCTGTGTGGTGCAGTTTGAGGTGTCTTGGCAAAAGGGGGGATTGAAACTTTGTGTATCAGTTTGAAGTGCCTTAACAGGTAGCAGTCCTGTCGTGTGAGGAAGATCCATTCAGATCTGCTCTGATGGATAGATCTGTTTAGATCCACTCTGATGGACAACAACAACAAAAAACTCCCTGAGACTTCCTAGCTCATCCATCCAGATAGCAAAATTCTCTGTTTTTACTGTTATTCTCTATTTTTACTGTTTTTACTATTCCTTATGTTCTATTTTTATTATTCTTCTTTATGTAAAGCACTTTGAATTACCATTGTGTATGAAATGTGCTATACAAATAAAATTGGTGGTGCGTCGCTCTATTGCCCTAATGAAGAAACCGCCCCTGCTCTCAATGGACCGAAGCGTGCTGATGGGCGGCTCTTGCTCTCTCTCTGGCTGATGTGTGCGCGCTCACGTCCAGGAGAAGAATTCCACCCTTTATGATGTCATTCAGAGCCATGCTCGAAAAACTTTCCCAAACTTATATGAACCATGAAGGAGTGTATTTAGCGTGAGAATCCAACTCTTTAACTGTGTTAATAAGTCAGAATACATGAAATAGCATTAGACATCCTCTTTAAAGCTGCAATCCGTAACTTTTGGCGCTCTAGTGGTTAATAAACAGAACTGCATGTGTCTTGCGGAAGAACATTGTAGCCGGAGCTACTTCTCTCTGTTTCTATGACGAGTCACGCAGTTACTGTGAAACTCCGCAGCGGTTCCTACCAGACCGGTCTAAAATAGTCCGAATATAAACACTTATTGTAAGTGTACCATAATGATTCAGGGTAAGACAAAAACACGGTTTGGAAAATGGATTCATGTTGTACATTCTCATTATATAGTTTTTGTATATTTTGAACACAGAAAAAGTTACGGACAGCAGCTTTAAATAAATAAATATATTGATAAACAGCGTTGTGTATTGCTCATGTTTATTGCCAGCGGGGGCTTTAACTGTTCATGAGAGAGATTGCCTGAGGAAAGAAACTGTTCCTGTGCCTGTGTTCTGGTGTTCAGAGCTCTGTATCGTGACCAGGAGTGCTTCTCAATTCTTATCCTCGTTTCCTTTCCTCGCTTCCTTTCCTCGCGTCTTAGCTCCACCCCTTCAGAATGCAAGAGAAGGACGCAAGGATAAGATGCGAGGACGGAGGAATTGAATCAAGTGAAATGATATCCTCGCTCCCTTTAGCGTCACTTCAAAGCGTCAACAGTTGCACTCGAGGGATCTACCCATATGTTGTTAAAGTTTGGTTATTTAAAAAAATTATAATAAATACTAATAAAGCAAGATGCCCCGTTGAAATATATGAGCTATAAAGTTCATTTAAACTGAAAAAGTAAAGCATACATTTAAATTATTGTGACAGACATGAAGGGGGAGGAGAATGTATACGTGCTTCAGGTTTGTAGACGAGAAAGACTTCCGCAAAGGATGCACTATATCCTCGCTCATGACTCCTCAGGAAGCTTCCTCACTCCTCGTTCCTCTCCTCCTAGCGGTGCAGTTAGAGAACTGCGATGTCCTTCAACAAGATGACTGAGCTTGATGGGCTTCCGGGTCATAGGATGACGGAGGAGCGAGGAAACGAGGAGGGATATTGAGAAGCACCCCAGACGTGTGAGAGGTCCAGAGGGATTCTGACTTACTTATGATTTGAGTCATCGAATATTTACTGCTAATCAGGTATGATCATATATTTATTATGGTCATGTTTGATTTCGTAAACTGTTACTGTAACATCCTTTTTTTTTTTTTTTTTGTTAATGTTGCATAATTAAGTGATAGAAATGAATGGTTTTCCTTGTTTCAGTTCAGAAGTTGATATTGGATTTAATGTTACGGATCAAATGAATGAGTTCAGCTTTGAGAATGAAACCAGCCTGTTTGTTCCTCAGTATCTTCATGTTTCACTCTGAATGTTTCTTCATGTCTGTGGTGTTTGTTAAATAAACTACTGAACTGAAGTATGAACTGGCGTGTAGCTTCTTTATTTCTAAAGCTCTCTAATTTTACGTGCTTAGCTTCTCTAATACTCTTTTATTATCTACCCCTGTAACGTTGGCTATCATCCACTTGTATATTTGGTACTACTGCCATCTAGAGGACAATAACAGGA
Organism: Megalobrama amblycephala; assembly: GCF_018812025.1. NCBI lineage: Eukaryota > Metazoa > Chordata > Actinopteri > Cypriniformes > Xenocyprididae > Megalobrama > Megalobrama amblycephala. Next base: position 88,171 of record NW_025953339.1, on the reverse strand, counting down.
ACAACAACTAATGTCTTCAGTCTACAGTATCATAAACACCATCTTTATAATAGTGTGAGACTATTTACAACAGTGTCTCAGTTTTTCTGTGTGTTTGAACAATAAGATGAGAATAGTTAACAGAAAGAGAAATAAATCTAAACTAAATCTCTGGGTGCGTCTCAATCAGCTCCCTAGTTCAGTAGTCAGCGCACTGGTAAGGGAATCAGTCAGAGTGAGAGTTAATGGCTTTAAATTACCTGATAAGCAAAGCTCTTTTCTGTTTTGGCTGTGTTATGTTTGTTTTTCGGGGCATTCGCGCTGAAAACCAATGGTCTGTCACTCACTCTTTTTGCCACTCAGTGGGCGTAACCGCAGTCGTAACGGTTGTTATGACAACGTGAATGCCGCGAAAAACACACAAAACACTTCCAAAATGAAAAAGAGCTTTGCGACTGACCTGTACAAATAGCTTTGACACAAAACCTGAGGTATATATTTACAGACTGCTGAAAGCTACAGAAAAAAGAAGCAAATGTATCGCTGCAATTCACAGAAACAGCTGGACCTCCAGGCAGAGAAACATGGATTTGCAGTTATAATTTTGTGTCAAATTGTTGGATTTTGAGGTAAAATCATACCTTAGGCTTATATATTGTGTTGTTATATATTGTGTTGACAACTGATCAATTAAATATTTACCATCTTATATTCTGCATAATTGGGTGTTTTAAAATAAACACTGACCAAAAACTATACAAGTTTTAGGGCTGGACGATATGACGATATATATAACATTGATATAAGTGATTACTCGGATTTAAACCTACCTATATTGTAGTTATATAAAATATTCACAGACAGATTTGCTTTATGTATTTCCCCCGTGTCGAAATCAGGCACATAAATGTCAGGAAACCTCCTGGCTGCATGTCAATATCCATGGATTAGGTTTATTTGACATGTTGTAAGAAACACTTTCGAATCCAATCTTTAGTGTAATCGTTATTTTTACTCGCGCTTTCGCAGTTTCCTCTATTAAATCCAGTCATGCAGCAGGTTCTTTTGCCACTCAGTCCAGCTGAGGGAGCGCGTTCCGGCGGGAAAGTGATGTCGATGCTTACCTCTCTATTTAGGACGAATTGACCGGTGTTATGAAATATTCGGTGTCTGAGATTTTCGGTGACAGTGGGTGGAGTTTACATGAATATTCACGAGTTTCCTGTTTTGAGTTAAAGCGCCACTGAAAGTGTTAGTGGATTGTCCTTGGATCACAGAACTGTTTTCTGTAATGTGATTGTGTTTGATTGTGTCGAATGAATTTATGATTCTTTTTTATTAATAACTGTTTATGTGCTCAATTGTTTGTAGGTTACATTGTGTCGTGAGATATACTTTAGTAGTGATTACAGCCACTGGTGGTCTATCGTTAGGAAATTAGTCAACATCGAGTTTGTTTGTTTTAGTAGGTTACAACTGTTTTGATTTTATTTTAGTTCGTTTGAGAAGATAACTTGTATAAATGTATCTGTGGTGGCATAATAAAAGTTTCAGTTGTGATTGTGTCATTCCCTATATTGCTTTCTCAGATAGCCTGCATAACTTTAACCAGACATTATTATTTTTAAAACACATTGAGAGTTAGATTTATGTTCCGTTTATGTTTTTGACATGCATTAATTATTCGTAAACCTTCTTTATCCTTTTCTGCAAAACACACAATGTTCTATATGAATAGAAACATGATGAGACAGTGATATTAGCTTCCCTGCAGCACTTTCACAAGGTTTTATTTTAATGCGCTTTCCACAACAATTAAAATGTTAAAATTGAATTACAAGTGGTTAAATTGATCAGCTACAAAACTAAAAGTTACTAATGCAGGTTTTATTTAAAAAATATTTAGGCTATATGGAGAAGACAATTGGCAAAAGTGTGAGGAATATTATTGTTATGTGGATAATCAGACATATATACATACTACTGTGATTGTTCTGTCATTTCTTTAATTGCTTTCTCAGTTGGTATATATTTTTAAAGAGACTATATTAAATCCTAAAGTTAAGTGTTATTTTTTTCATATTATAAGGAAACATTCTCAATATTTTTTCCCACAAAATGATGCATTTCATTGACAAAAAAAAAAAAAAATGTGGAAAAAACATGAAGCACTGTGAATCAGGATTCAGTTTAACAGTGTTGATATGGAACTATATGGAACTAAATGATCAAACCTGCAGTATATTCACAATGAAATGTATTAGTTCTATTCTACAAGCTTTCCATAACAATTAACATTTTATTTATGTTAAATTAGCTGCTAAAATAATAGACCATGTAGTAATTTGCATATCTGTAATATCAAAGATGAAAGTAAATAATGAGAGTAGTTTCATTTTGAATAAAAAAAGAGCAACTGATTCTGTGTTGAAATTTTATTCACAAATGAGAAGTCACGACATATGACATATTTAATTAGCAAAAACACTTGTATTTAAACACACTTTACACAGGGTCTTTGGTTTGGTCTACTCTTGTGATCCCAGTGATACCAGCCTTTGCTACTGACACATTCAATCTGAAATATATAATAAAATGACATTACAACAAACATGTATTATTACAATTTTTAATACACTGTCATGTTCAAAACAAAGTGAAAAATAAAAGTGTCTGCTTTGTCTGGTGTACAGGGATATTTATTGGCAAAAGTCATATTTGGGAATGAAAGAATATTGGCTATAGATATTATATTAGTTATCACATGCATAATTCACCGTGGCCTATTTGGATAGTCATTAAACTAGGATATATTTAAAGTAGGCCTACATTAACATGTTTTCTTGCATGTGTGCAATTTTTGAAACATATTACATATAGAAATTCAAGTCTACCCAGATTAGAAGTGCTTCTGCAAACTAGTTCACTGCTGCCTTCACCACAGGAGTTTACAATTAATATTATTATGCTACCATACATTTTGGCAAACTTTCAAAACTATATGCTCAAAAGACTCAAGGTAATACAGAAACAACAAAAACAGTCTACTTAAAACGCTATTGGCTCGTTTAGCGAATCCTAACGACACCTCTGGCGAATCATTGGCTTTGTTCATATCAAACATAGCAAACACATGACAGACATAACACAATATAGCTTATATATAAAATCTTGTGCATCAATAACAGTTAGAATATAAGCTTGACTCCGTTTAACGCTGAAACATATGCTAATTACCTTTAATGTAAGCCGAAGAGCGTGCACTAACACTTTCAGTGGCGCTTTAACTCAAAACAGGAAACTCGTGAATATTCATGTAAGCTCCGCCCAGTGTCACCGAAAATCTCAGACACCGAATATTTCATAACACCGTTCGCAAAGGCTTGTTTGAGATGAGCAAATTCTGCGCAGAACCGATCACCGGTGATCACCGCAAGATGCATGCCGGTTAGAAATGTGTCCGAGGGTGGGCCGCCTTGCTCTGATGTCATGCCGACGTTTGTCAAAAACCTCTCGCGAGGGCGAGGCGGACTCATCGGATTCTGCAGTCGAGCGCAGTTGCTCTCCACCGACTGCGCTGACCAAAAGCACGATGGGAAACGACTTGCTGACGACACAGCTTAAAGCTTATTGGTTTAAACAACCGTGTTCTATTGATCTCTTTTAAAATGTTTTATTTTAAAACTCTAATACCATGTATTTATGTGTAAAAATAATGTGCAAATATTCCCAAACTCTCTGACACTGCGATCTCTCTATGGGTTATGTGATTGTTATCAGATTTATAAAAATATATACAAATTGTCTGTAATTAAAGTTAAAATGAGTGATACACACATCTTTCGAATGGAAATATGAGAGATTACGTCTTGGGTGCAGAAAGCACTTATATCCCAATTAGGGCTGTATACCTTGGAGAACCTGGCGATACGATACATACCTCGATACACAGGTCACGATTCGATACGTACCTCGATACAGAGCTGTCTCGATACGATTTGATACAATGTAATACGATTCAATAAAAATGCATGGGCCAGAGCCAATTAGTTAATGCTGAACACATTTACTCAACAAACAGAACTCTGCATTTTTCTTCAATTTATTGAAGACAAAAGTGCATTATAACAAAGTGCATTTTGCTTAAATATTTGCAACTTTAAGTGCTCTGATTAATTGTACACAAATTGTATTAATCTGGAAATTACCACAAGTCAACATTTAACTTTCCAAGGACTCACACAAGCACAAAATCTTTTGTTTCTGTGATTGACACCTCATAGGAGGGCCATTTTAACATTCAAGCGCAAGAAAGTGCAACATTTCAGAAAATTTACTTTCCTTTGCATTATTTCTCATTTACTTCAAATTTCATTACTAAAATATTTTTATACCTATACTATAAATACTTTATTTACCATACTAAATGTAAACAGCAGTGTCTCTCTCATTGTTACACAGTGTAATATAATTATATAACACTATTACTAATATAATACTACTAATATAATACTATTAATTGCAATAGTCTGGTGCAACTTCTCACATCCAACAAGGTGCATGGAATAAAAAAATGAGTAATTTAGGAACAAAACCAGCAACACGTGGCATGGAGGGGTCAGAAATAAACAAAAAAACTGGAGCTATATATCAACTTTATTTTGCCAAAAAATAAAAATCTCTCATTGTTACATACATTATTAGTTTTTAACATTTAGTGGAAATATTTTCCCTTAGTTTATGTTAGCTGTGACATTAAAATCTTGCACTGAACAACACTGTACTGAACAAATACAATCCCTGAATACTACATTTGTACACTCTTCTGTTTCTTGACAGACACCAGAGCTTGTGCTCACACAGCTGAGACTCATTTGTCCAAGATGCTGTTTGAGCATCGGTAACGTTTAATTGTTACATCGGCGCTCGTGACTTAAAGTCGAGTGCTTTTACTGTAATTTAGGCGAGCGCGCTCATAATAGAAGCGACGCGGTTGAGAGCGCGGCTCATGGTTGCGTAGCAACAACAGACGCCACTGAAGCGAAAGCAATGCGGCCGTTTATGTGACGCGATTTGTGAATGTCCTCATAAAACCGCGACTTTTTCGTTGCATATCAGACAGGTAGCAACTAGAGAATAATAATAATAATAATAATAATAATAATAATAATAATAAATTAGCGGGCCGGATTATGTTTTATTTTTGATATCAGTTGCGGGCCGGGTAGAGTTGGAGGGGGGGCCGTAAACGGGCGGAGTATCGATACTAAGGGCTAGAATGTCGATACTGTATCTTTTTTTATTATATCGGTATGTATCTAAGAATCGATATTTTGAGCACACCCCTAATCCCAATACAAAATGCAAAAATAGTATTGTAACAACCACCCGAATAAGAGGGCATTAAAAGTATTAAAGTATAGTGTAGGAGTTCATAAAGAATGTTTTATACATAATAAAAAGTAGAAGTACACAGAAACTGAGGCCTGGTACTAGAGCACAAATGACATTTGGAACAAACATGCACACAAATAACTGCAACAGAGAGCATTTCTATAGAATCTGGAGTTATTATTGAAATAAATGTGTGACTACAATTGTTACAGAGACTCTGACAGGAGGATGTTAGTGAACCAAAACACAAGACGCAAGTGAATGTAGTGATCATGAAATGATATCAGAGTTATGGCAAGAATAGAAGTCTGAACTTAATCTCACTGATTCTTGAGAGAAGAGACAAAACATGTTTGAGATGTTAGTTTTTATTATTTCATAACACATTATTATAAACTGATATATTTGTAGACAAAGGTCTCAACTAATGAACAGGTTTTTCTGAAAATGTTTTCTTCTAAAAATGTACTTCAGAACTTAATTTGTGTCAACTCCGTCAGACACATTAAAAAGATGCTATTTTAATTTGATCATCAACAACAGTGTAAAATACACATGACAAATATACAGCAGTAGCAGTAAAGTGAGATCTGTGTGTCTCTGAGAGAAATATAAACAATAAAGCCTTACAAATAAGAGTTTTACAAATCTGACACTGAAAGAGAAGCTCAAATAATCATCAGTATTTATTATGACAAAAACACACTTGAAGAACCTTTAAAGTTCAGCGTTCTGCTTCAGATTTAAGCACTTCCTGAAAAAGATGAACATGTAAAGCCATAAATGAATCAATCTCACCAATATTAATATATGCTGAATCAGTCATCATCAATCATGTACCTGATGTGTGAATATGTGCTTGATCTCCTTCAGCTCTTCTGGATCTGATGTGATAAAGCACAAGAATGACAGTAGCCACGCCCACCAGAGCAGAGAGGACCAATCGGATCACAGCTTCAGTAGGACCACAACAGTGGACTGAGGAATAAAAACATCAAAGTGAGATCAGCTCAGTCAATAAACGCTAATATCATCAGCGCTGCCGTACCTGAACATGTGTGACAGAGTTGAGTGATGTCCAGATGTTGAGTCTGGTGGCTGATGGGATTGTTCAGCACACAGCTGTAGGTGTTTTTATCCTGATATTCCACCTCCAGAGGTAGAGAGAGACTGATGCTGAGATCAGACGCACTGATGCTGGACAATGAACTGTTTCCTTTGTACCAGGAGAGAGTCACATGACTCACATTCACCACTGAACACACCAATGAACATGATGATGATGATGAAGAACATTGTGAAGAGTTACTGCTGATGACAGGAACAGGCAGACGAGCTGAAAACATGAGAGAATAAAGAGAAATGAGGATGAATGAAGAGATTCAAGAAACATCCAGAGGAACCAAGATGATCAAAAGTAGAGCATTTAAATCTATTGAATAGAAAGTTAAATATAAACATGCTGTTCATGTGAAAGTAAGAGAATTAGTCATTTGAACTCATTAGTCATGATAAGATACTTCTTTAGATCTAGCTGTAATAAATAAAACACGTGAAACTGATATTTAACTCACCGTAGACAATGAGACGAATATAAGAAATAACGCCAAGACTCTGAATACAGTCATAATCTCCAGCGTGTTTCATTGTGATGTTTGTGATGGTCAGAGATCCAGTTTGATTGTCCAGCTTCAGTCTGTCTCTGAATATCCCATCAAGATCATCATCATTTACAGTGAATCTGTCATCCTGTTTATTGATTTCAGCTATTAAAGTGTTTTCAGACGACCACACAATCTGAATCACATCATCATCCTTCATTCCAGTAAGACCAGAGTTTAGAGTGACTGAATCTCCCTCCGTCACTGACACTGAAACAGGGTTTGTCACAGATAAACAAATTATAATGGTTTATTAAATTAAATAGTTTAACATTTAAATTTGAAATAAACAATATCATAAAACAGCAAAAAGAAATAAATTGATGTATGAATTCATGAATTCCCATAACTTTATCATTAAAAGAAAATTAAACTCACCAATAACAAGCAAGATAGAAATCAATACCACTTAGAGTTGATCTGTAGATCATAATCTCCAGCGTGTTTCATTGTGATGTTTGTGATGGTCAGAGATCCAGTTTGATTGTCCAGCTTCAGTCTGTCTCTGAATCTCCCATCAAGAACATCATCATTTACAGTGAATCTGTCGGCCGTTACATTGATTTCAGCTATTAAAGTGTTTTCTAAACCTCCACTGAATCACATCATCATCCTTCATTTCAGTAAGATCAGAGTTTAGAGTGACTGAATCTCCCTCCTTCACTGACACGCTCTTCACTTCAAAACCAAACACTCCTGAAGAACAGAGTTTTTCACAGATTAAAGCTTTAAAATCACTTGATGTTGGTTTGATGAAGCTTCACTGAAATACGTTTAATCATGTAAATGTGACGTGAATAATATTCTGCAGCAGCACAAAGACAAAAGATGATGAATGAAAAGAGAAATAGATTTATATATGGATCAATAACTAAAAAAGACACTTTAATGTTTAATGTCACACTAAAACTAATGCTGTTGAGTATCTGAGCTTCATATTTATATTATTTAATCAATCCATAATAACTGAGTTTAGAGCTGAATTCAAACTTGATCTGACAGTAAAATAGGCTAATAGGCATATTATCAAAATAAACGAAGATTATCATAGAATGGTCAGCTGAAGTAAGCACCTTATGAACTGGGAATAAATACAAACTGCACAAAACTACACATGTACATATTTATTTGTATTATGATTTTTTTGCGGGTGGGACGTCCCCACCACTTTCTGCTTAACGCTGCTGCGGCCGGAGACTCTATTCGTTCCGGTGAAATCACAAAAGCGCAGACACATAATAAAGCCACATTTGAAATACAAGATCCAAAACAAGCTCTTTTTCTCAGTTTATTAATGGTCAAATACACTCAGAATCAATGTCACAATGCCCATCTCGGTGAGTATTAAAGTAAACACAGTTCAGGAAGAATGTGTCCGTGCGTTCGTCATGTCTTAAAGGGACAGTAGCCGAATAAACGTGCCGCTCTCTCTGTTGTTAATGTTAATCAAACAACAAAAGACAAAGAAAACATCACTTACTGCTCTTGACTGATTAACTTCTGTAACTTTAATTGATTAATCTGTATTTACTTTTTTCAGTGAAGATTATCCAATGTTATTTTACATTTTGATTACTTGTAAAAAATTGTCACATCAATATGCAGACAAAAAAAACATTTCTAGGAATTACAACAAAAGCACTACAGTATATGCGTTCCTCCATCATTTTGACTTTGCATTGCGGCTCTATTTCAAAAATGTCAAAAAACGGATTTTCAACTTTTGAATTCGACTGATTCGACTCTGGCTCTGTAATTTCAGAATGAGCATAGCCTCGTTTCAGATGTGATGAGTCCGAAGATTATTCCAGTTTTGAATAATTATTCTGTCACAGACTTTTTTAATGGACGTGTTTTATTCCTGATAACTATTCCTTCTCTACATATTTTTCCATCAGTTTTTATGTGCATTTTAATTCATTGAATAAAGAGTATCCGCCCCAGTGAGTACGGGTTACATTTATTCACATCTTGTGCAGTATCTTAAAATGTGCAAACATAGTCGTTTTTTGAGAAAATCAATATGACTCATATAAAATTATGTACTACTTACATTACTGCATGCATAAGTTTCAGAAACCCACTTTAAAAATGCCAGAAAAGTGAATACCCGTCAAATAGATCATCGCTAAGACATGGCATAGACCATTTGATGGTCCATTTATTCAGATTCTTATATAGTTCACCCAAAAATGAAAATGTGATGTTTATCTGCTTACCCCCAGCGCATCCAAGATGTAGGTGACTTTGTTTCTTCAGTAGAACACAAATGATGATTTTTAACTCCAACCGCTGCCGTCTGTCAGTGGTATAATGCAAGTCTAAGCGGGAACTTGGACTATAAGAGTAAATAAAACACGACAGACAAATCCAAATTAAACCCTGCGGCTCGTGACGACACATTAATGTCCTTAGACACGAAACGATCGGTTTGTGCGAGAAAAATCAAAAAATCATCATTTGTGTTCTTGTGCTCTGGGGGTAAGCAGATAAACATGACATTTTCATTTTTGGGTGAACTATCCCTTTAAGGATTTTCAGTACATTTAGCATAGATGGGCTATAGCAAGTTATTGACAACATTATTTCTATTATACTATAATTTTTTGAACATATCTACACAGGTTCTGTCTCGCGCACAGACGCGCGTGCGAGCCTCTGAAAGCATTTGGCTGCAGAAAGACGCGTTCGGCGTGTGCACTGCGCTCTAGTGGACTTTTGTTTTCAAGCACTCAGTTCACTCTCGCATAAGCTGTTTTCAGCACACACACTGTTCGTGCCATCACAACAATTGGGCTGCATGTGGACGACCGCAAACCCTCCTAATGACGAAAATTTCGTGATGCGGACGGTGCGCAGATGCCCGAACGTATACTTTGGGGTTAAGTCCATAATAGCAGCCCCCAATCCACCCGGGCCCATATGTACGTGTATATCCAGACGCTACGCCACTGACTTTGTTTTTTTATTCAATTTCTTACCTGATTACTACTGTTAGACCTACCTGAAAAAAGAAAGCAGTCTATTTAATTTCTATCTTTATTCTATTGTATTTATTTGTGCTATTGTTAGTAATTTGTTAATTTGTTCTTATTTTAATACTGTTTACTTCTTTTTTTAAATTCAATTTACCATTTGAAATCAAGCTTCTTTGTGCTGTGTGTAACAAAATTACCCCATTGTAAAAACAAATACTCTGAGTTAGCAAATATTTGAGATAATTGTAATGGTAACTGATCAACATATATATATGAAAAAAAGCTTAAAAGTTTTATCATATAAAGCATAAAATCTCATATAAATCTCTTCAGAAGAAACTTTTGATTGCCTAGACATTCAATAGATGGACAAAAAATATATATATTAAAAATATCTATATGACCGTATATACATTGGTTTTTTTCCCCATGGTATTGAAAATGGTATCGAATATCAGTTCTTTTCAAGATATCTTATTGAAGTTAGAAATTGCAGTACCATGACAACACCACAGCCTATATATTTACTCCACGAACTAACTCTACAAACATGGAAAAGAGGGATAGATGGACCTCTCGACCTTACGCTGAGGAGAAAATCCAGCGCAACTTTGAGCAGACCAAGCAAAACATGATTATTGCTTCAAACAATGGTATAAAGCTATTCAAAATATCATTCAACTGTAAACTGTGATAATCTTAATTAATAATCGCAATTACGCAATTTAAAGGGAATAATCGACAGTTATTTGTCATAATCGTGCATCCCTAAACTGAAGCCATAAAAACACATTTAAAACTCACCATCCAGACGCCACAAACAGAGCAAAACTAACTTGAGAAACATTTTCTTCATCGGTTCACTGAAAAGCCCACGATTGTAACTCTTAAAATGTCTGAAAACCCTCAGATTGATCTGAAACACACTGAACTGTGATATTTATCTGGTTGTGTGTGAATCCTCCCCCATCCTCAGTTTCCGTTCACACGTTCATCTGCTTTAACATCACGAAAATCAACAAGGCTTTTGCTGATCTTACATTTTCAAATGAATTCTGGGCCTGAATGAAACTAACAGCAGAAGAGTGAAATATTGGACTAGATATCTGAATCTACTGGTGTATTATTTAGTGCTGTGAGCTGTCAATCATATTTGACCCGTGACTCTTATTTGACTGTTGATGGATTCACTTTATTTCAGTGTAAAGATGTTTTGTGTGGAGTGGAAGATTGTGATCTTATTAGCAGGAGAGAAAATGAAGTAATGCTTCAGCCACAAACTGCTGACACGAGCATCAACCACAAACATCCAGCAGAAGCTGTTTATTCACCAGACAGATCAAACCAGACACACTGATGTTTGAACAGATAAAATGAAAAGGAAAAACCACTGCAGCGTCCATTTTGACTCAAAAGCCAGTAAATCACATGTATAATGTTTGCCTGTGTTGAATTCTTAATAGAACCAGGAAGTGTGCCCATATTAGCCGGTTCTGTCAACACTGCAGAGTAGAACTGTTTCAGCAGTAGCCATTGCAGGAAATGCATACTGATTCGCATACGGAAAACTTTGGTGGAATCAGTAGTTTTGTTTCATCTGGACTATTGTTCCATCATTTGGGCTGCAACTACAGAGAATAATTTAAACAGATTACAGATTGCACAAAGTAAAGCTTCTCGGCTTGTCCTAAACTGTTCTTTTAGAACAAGTATTAGGGACATGCACAATTAGCATGGCTTCATGTAAGAAGCAGAATTAATTATTCTCTTATTCAATTCTTAAAAAATATAATTATTACAAAAGCACCTGAAATTATTTATAATAGATTGACTTTCTTCAGTGATGTTCATACTCATTCCACTCGTCAATCAAGTGAAGGGCTTTTCTTGTTACCTGTCTGTCGAACAAATCAACTGCAAAGAACATTGTGTTTTAGATCAATGGTGCCATGGAACTCGCTCCCGTTGTTTTTGGTTTCAGAGAGTCACAATGTTAGTTTTTCCAAAAGATTGAGATTGTATTTATTTACTTTGGAGTAATTGTAATTATGTAATTAATAATGACTGTATAATGAGCTATGGCAATTGAAATGTGATTTTTATACTATATTATACTATGAGAGTGGTAATATTTAGTATTTCAGACAGGACCACTTTGGCAAGTTACTGAGTTTATTGAACACTATTATCTTTGGCGGTATGGTTCCTTACGGGGGTTCTTGCTCCAAAATTAATTGGACATACAAGAGCTTTAACATTAACCCCCCGGAACCATCAGCTTGGAAATACACAGACAATTAAGACACTAGTAATGTCTTTAAGAGCGAACGTGGTATCATGTAGATATGGCAGTAGGACGTCTATACTGTAGCTTGGTTATGAGGATGAGTGTCTCTCAGCAGTGAGGTCCATGCCGGCCGGGACTTGAAGCCTTATTGACTTTAAAGGTAGTGATCTGGAACAAAAGAAGACGACAACCAGAAGGTGCACTGTAATATGCTCATGCTTATAGTGGGGAGGGAGGGAGGGTTGCGAGCAGTTTGAGCATACTTACCGAGCAGCGATGCCACGTATATATGTCCCGTGTCTAATAGGAGAATAGTAATGATTGGAGCGATTTGACAGCTGACCGCGTCAGCTGGTCGCGGCACTATGCCTACGTGGCCTGACTGAACTAACACTGCGCTCGATTTCAGACAGGACCACTTTGGCAAGTTACTGAGTTTATTGAACACAATTATCTTTGGCGGTATGGTTCCTTACGGGGGTTCTTGCTCCAAAATTAATTGGACATACAAGAGCTTTAACATTAACCCCCCAACATGATGAGAAGGAATACTTGCCTGAAGTAGAACCCCCCCAAAACCATACTTGTTCCATTCCTGCAAAAGAGAAAAGACAAGTTATTGAGATATACTTAAAGGAGCCTACTGACTATCAGAGGGGTATTCTCCCCTCTAAAAGGAGGAGAGAATAGCAGGCCCCTCTTTAAATTTAAGTAGCGAGGGGTGTTCATCCCCATGCAGAGGAATGAACAGCAGGCCCCTGCAGTATAGCAGCAAAGGGTGTTCTCTCCAGCGGGTGAAAACAGCAGCCCCTTTTTTTTTTTTTTTTTTTTTTTTTTTTTTTTAAATATGTGAGGCGTGTTCTTCCCTCACTGAGGGATGAACAGCAGCCCCTGCAATTATAGCAGCAAAGGGTGTTCTCTCCAGCGGAAGAAAACAGCAGCCCTTTTTTTTTTTTTTTTTTTGCGAGGGGCTTACTGCTGGCCCCAATATACAGCAGTGGTGTTCTCTCCAGCGGGAGAACCACGAAGCAGCATGTCCCCTGGTATGGCATGAGGGGTAGAAGAGCAGCACGTCCTGCACGTGCGAATACTACTAGTAGAATTTATTTATTTATTTATTTATTTTATTTAGAGCTGCTCAATGATTTTTGTGCTAACAACACGTCCTGAGATGTAGGCCTAATGTATCGTTGATACGCTGATGATGACCAACGTCCCATTACTTTGAGCATGGAGTATGGAGACTGTTGAAGCTGCGGTGGTTGCCGCGCCTATGCGGAATGAATGGCTGGTATAAAGCGCGGGGTCCATGCCGCAATGAAGGCATGCGGTTCGGAGACGCGAGGCAAACCAATGCTTGGACATAGTTTCTCCCTTCTCTGTAACGAAAAGTGGATCTGTAGGGTTTGATTTACTGCGTGAGCTAATCAGCTCGTTCATGGCTGTGAGGGGACAATATCCGTCATTGGTTCTGGATATGTTAATGGTACTTCCGTTATTATCTCTGTCTGTTTTGGAATGTTTCAGATAGATGGAAAAGTAATCGGTGTGAAATGATATGTCTTTAACTGTGAGATCGTGAGAAGGGTCGAATTTTTTTGTGTTAATGGTGAATTCCCCTCCTCTGAGGAATCCATAATAGGCGGTGAGGAATGCTGCTTCTAGAAGCAAGTTTGTGTGCGGAGTGAAGAGACCTGATCTTAATTTATCCACCATCGTGTGCACCTGTGAGAGAAACAGCGGTAGTCGTTTATCTGGAACAGCGGGACTTTCCTTTTTTAACCCGTTGAGGAGAAGGCATATGGAGGGATTTTGCAACAGGCTTTGGGAGGAAGGATCTATACATCTAAGGTGGAATTGAATGCCTGAGATCATGATCTTGATGGTAGAAGGCTTAAGCTTCCTGGATTCGAAGCAATGCGTAATGAAAGCACATGTGATAGAAATATTAGCTGGGAGTATAGGCACCGAGAAAGCGTTGCAGAAATCTGAAAAAGACGACCACGCCGAGTCGTAAGTTTTAAGTGTCGTTTTTGCTAGCCCTGATCTCATGTAGTGTGTGGCTGATTTAAGGTAATTTTGCATTCAGTCTAGGACTGTTTGACTGAAGTCCGGGCAGCCCAGTCGTGATGAAACCGCTTCCGGACACAGGCGTCTGAATTCCTGGAAATTAAACCGAGAAAGAGAGTCAGCTATTTTATTATCCAGCCCAGGAATGTGAGTAGCTTTAATGGTAAAATTGTTCATCACTGAGATCCAGGTTAGGCGCCTAATGAAACGGTTAATGAAAGGCACGGAAGAGCGACCCTTGTTGATAATGTTCACGGTGGCTTCGTTGTCACAGAACACTAGGATGTTTTTCCTAGTCCATTGGTCTGCCCATAATAAGCAAGCAATCACAATAGGATATAATTCCATGAGCGCTGTCGATTGAATAGACGGAGCCAGTTCCTTAAGTTCTTTTGGCCATCTTTCTGCAAACCACTGTTTGTTAAATATACCACCGAACCTGACGGAAGGAGCTGCATCGGTGAAGAATTGTAGTTTGACTGAGGTTTCTATATCTTCTTCGTAGAAAAAGGAAATGCCGTTCCAGTTATCGCATAATTTAGACCAGAAAGTTACATCGGACCTGCAGCCTACGTCTAACGTGATAGTGTCATGCATTTCCTCTACGGTTTTAGACAAATCTAAAAGTCTGGAAATGAAGGAACGACCTTGGGGAATAATCCTCATAGCAAAATTGAGATGGCCCAGCAGAGAAAGAAGATCCCTTTTTATGAAGGTAGGTAATAGGGAATAAGTTCTGATGAACCCTCTAATCCTTTCTAGTTTGTCTAGCGGAAGAGATGCTTGCATTTTCACTGAATCTAGCGTGATCCCTAGGAAATCGAGGACACGAGACGGGCCTTTTGTTTTTTCTTCTGCAAGAGGAATGCCGAATGTTTTGAACCCTTTAACCAGGGAACTGATGCTGCGCGATGGGTTGGCATCTGGAAAGTCGATGAGGAGGAAGTCATCCAACAGGTGAAGAACGAATGATAGTTTAAAATTATTTAGTAATATCCAGCAGAGTGCTTCAGACAGTGTATCGAAAATCTTTGGGCTGCTTTTACACCCGAAAGTGAGTCTGACTGAAAAATAAAATTTTTCTCGCCAACTGACCCCGAAAAGATGCCACTGAGAGGGGTGTAAGGGCATGATTTTGAAGGCGTCGGTAATATCCGCTTTACTGAGCCACGCTCCTCTACCTGCTAATTTAATGAGTTTAATTGCGTTGTCCACTGTGTAATAAGCCAAGGAAAAAGGTTCTGAGGGAATTAAACTGTTAATGCTCGGAACCCCTACTATAGAGTGGGGAGCGGATAAATCGATGATTAGACGTTTTTTCCCTGAGTATTTCCTAACTGCGACTCCTAAAGGGTAAATGTGAAATAGATTGAAAGGAGGTTGATCGAAAGGTCCGATCATGTAGCCCTTCTCAATTTCTTTCCCCATCAGATCATCGACGGCCTGTGGATCTTTGATAGCCGACTGGAGGTTTTGACAGGTGAAAGAGAAGGTGGGCAGATAGGAAAGACCGGCTAGGAACCCATGCATGAGCCCTAGAATGAGGTAAGACACGAAACAGCGATTTGGATGCTTTTCCAGGGCTTTAGACAGCTCCTTGGTATTCACCGGAGTGTTTATTTCTTTTTTAGAAATTTTGTGCGGCGTGGACAAGAAAACTTCGGGTGACTGTTCCCGCAATAGCTGCAAGCATGTGTAACGGAGGCCAGCTAGTAGTTGCTGTGCGAGTAAACCTCACTCCTCTGATCTCAAGAGATGCTCTAGCGACTGACGCTAGAGGTTGCAGCCTTTAGCCTCCTTGTTAGAGCGTCCAACTCCCACGCCGGAGACCCAGGTTCGAGACCCGCGTAGGGCGGGGTGAGAAGGACCTGGATAGAGGGGTTACACATGAAAATTTACAGTTATTACGAGTACAAACATTCTCATTGAAATTATAGCAAAGAGGGGTTTGTCTTTCAGGTTTCACCTGTTCTTGCGCCGAAGCGCTAGTGTCCTGAGTTGAAGCGGTCTTAGGACAGAGAGATGCGGTGTGGGAAAACGAGCCGCAGAGTGAGCACGACAGTGCTCGGTGGCCTGTAAAGTGTCTGCTAATGAGAGCAAGATCAACCACAGACCAGTCCAGTCGCTGATTAAAACGTTGAATGTACATTGCTGTTTTAGATGAAAATGATTTGTGGTATTCGTAGAATAGGGTGCCTCCGTAAGACATGGCGAGATCCGAGATGATGGCTAGATAGGTGTCTAATTCCTTTCTCCTGTCTGGATACACTTCACAGATAATGTCTCTGAACACGCCGAAAGCCACGTTAAATTCTGCCATAGTTAAACTTTTGGTGAGTCTTGGATCGTTATCTTTAAGAATGACCGATATATCCCCACAATCCACAATCCTTCTTTCATTAGTTTCTGCGCATAGCAATATTTTAACCAAGTTAATGTCATTACCTGACAGGATTTGAGCGCGCAGTTGGGGAGAAATAGCAGCTGCTGGGGGGAAGAAGGGCACCCCGGTGGAAGCGGCAGGTAAGGCTGATCCGAGAGATCTTCTGGTAAGAGCCAAGTCGGGAAAAAGTGCGCAGCTTGATGTCGAGCTTGAAGTCTGCCCGTCGAACATCGCCCGAGGTGCAGAAGCCGAGCACGATTCCAGCGCCTGGATCCTGTTGTCCATGTCGGAGAGGGATCCTTGGATTGACAGCAGCGCTGTGAGAACCCTGTCGTCTCCCTGTTGTGCTGAAGCTTGAGGGGGATTAGATGTTTTAACCTTCTTTGAAGTTGGAGATGCTTGATCATTGGATGTATTTTTTCTTTTCTCCGTGGCTTTGCGGCCGGTAGATCGGGGAAGAGAAGATACGTTGGTAGATGGGGGCTGCGGATCTTGATTGACTTCTTGTAAGAAGGTCAGGAGCTGATCGTGATTCAGATTCGGAGGCACTTGTACGTTAAGAGAGTACAAAGTGGCCAAGATCCNTTATAGAAAATAAGTCAATTATTAATGTTGCAAAGAGTAAATGTATGATGTTAGGATCTAATTATCTTTTAAAAGATTCCCCTGCTCTGAACTTGTCAGTTGGTGGTTTGATCATTGAACAAGTGGCTGAGGCCAAATTTGCTCGGCGTGATTGTGGACAGCAGATTGACCTTGAACGCTCAGATAAAACTAATATTGAATAAAATGGGCAGGAGTATGGCTGTAGTTCGCCATTGCAGGAAATGCATACCGATTTGCATATGGAAAACTTTGGTGGAATCAGTAGTTTTGTTTCATCTGGACTATTGTTCCATCATTTGGGCTGCAACTACAGAGAATAAATTTAAACAGATTACAGATTGCACAAAATAAAGCTTCTCGGCTTGTCCTAAACTGTTCTTTTAGAACAAGTATTAGGGACATGCACAATCAGTTAGCATGGCTTCATGTAAGAAGCAGAATTAATTATTCTCTTGTTAAATTCTTAAAAAATATAATTATTACAAAAGCACCTGAAATTATTTATAATAGATTGACTTTCTTCAGTGATGTTCATACTCATTTCACTCGTCAATCAAGTGAAGGGCTTTTCTTGTTACCTGTCTGTCGAACAAATCAACTGCAAAGAACATTGTGTTTTAGAGCAATGGTGCCATGGAACTCGCTCCTGTTGTTTTTTGGTTTCAGAGAGTCACAATGTTAGTTTTTCCAAAAGACTGAGACTGTATTTATTTACTTTGGAGTTTGTAATTATGTAATTAATAATGACTGTATAATGAGCTATGGCAATTGAAATGTGATTTTTATACTATATTATACTATGAGAGTGGTAATATTTAGTATTTGGAAGAGCTTATGTTGTTATTGTTATGTTGTTATGTTTAGTGTATATGTGTTATGCTGTGTTATGTGTGTGTGTTAGTTAAATGATTGAGAAGATGTTGTGTGCACTTCTGTATTTGTCCTCATTGTTGTTCTGCACTGATGTTAATATTTTGGTAAAGACCCCAGGAAGAATAGCTACTGCTTAATGGAGTAGCTAATGGGGGTCTAAATAATAAACAAACAAATAAACCCTGACATCTGAGCACGTATGTGAGCCATTGTTTGTGGATGAGATCAGACAAGCACAGCGAAATGACTACATTGGACCCGTTTTACAATTTAAGTTGTCCAACAAAAAGCCAACGGGACATCTGTTTAAGACCTTGAGTGCACAAAGTAAATGTTTACTGCGCAGTTGGGATAAACTTTTCTTGGGAGACGATGGCATCTTCCGTAGAAAGATGAATACCCGAACACAGCTGATCTTACCTGTGAAGTATAAGCAACATGTGCTGAGAGAATTACATGACAACATGGGTCATCAAGGCCTAGATCGGACAATGTCATTAATCAGAGAAAGGATGTTGATCATTATGTGACAAAAAGTTGTGCTTGCCTGAAACAAAAGAAACCATGTAAAGTGACCAGAGCACCTCTGCAAAATATTGTCACTATCACCCATTCGAGCATGTTTCCACTGATTTTTTACATTTGGATGTAAAAGAGGGTATGAATTAGGGGTGTCGCAATATACCGGTATTGACGATAACCGTGATATTCAAAGCATGAAATATCGATGTCGTGTTAATTTAGGGTGTGACAATATACCGGTATTGACGATAACCACAATATTTAAAATGAATAAGACGCTTATGATATCATGACATGTAAATACTCCAGCGCCAGTACCTGGTTGAGCTCTCAGGTGGCAGTATTGCACCTTGACGCTGACACCTGTCAAACAAGAAGAAGATGCAGTGCACAGCTATTCCTAGCGGGAGAGTGAGAGAGAAAAGTAAAGTAAGCTCGACAGTATGGGAGATTTCGGCTCCTTAGACAGCCCAATCCTCAGGATTTGCCTAGCTACAGTCAGTGCGAAGAGCAACACCATCAACCTCTTACCCACCTCCGTGTCAAACACCCTGCAAATTACGCCATTTTACAGAGAGTAAGTTGTGATTATTTTACTAGTCATGGAATGGGAAATGTTATATTAACCTGTTGACAGCGATTTTCTGTATAAAGGGTGATTATTTTAATAAATAGCCTGCTGCGTTTTCTTTACTCGTCTTACTCAGTGTGATGTAGCTATGCATGCAGTTATTTGCCCTCAAAAATCAAGATTCACGGGCATTTTTTGCCCTGACGAGTTTTGTCATTATATCATATTATAAGATGTAGTTGTATTACAATATCACACGAGCAAGAGTGCCGTTTTCCCCAAATCAGCAC
Source organism: Megalobrama amblycephala (assembly GCF_018812025.1). Taxonomy (NCBI): domain Eukaryota; kingdom Metazoa; phylum Chordata; class Actinopteri; order Cypriniformes; family Xenocyprididae; genus Megalobrama; species Megalobrama amblycephala. Next base: position 68,557 of record NW_025953339.1, on the reverse strand, counting down.
AAATGCAATTTACTTTCAACTTATTGTTAAATGAACAATGTGAGTAATTTTAGACACAGTATTGTTAATATTGTTTTTTTCCAAAATGATTAACAGCAGAACAGAGCCCCCGTGCAACAGAAATGTTTTTGTTACACTGACTGAATCCGCGTTTAGAACGAATGAATCCGAGCTTCGTTCCTGAATGAATCAGTCATTTGAACACATCGGTTGACTCACTCACTCATTAAGACAGTGACTTGCTGCCACCTACTGGCAGTTTAGTTTCATATTTAAGGGACATTTTAATTAAAAAGTTAAAATTAGAAAAAAAATCCATATTTAAATATTGAATCAAATTTATGTAGACAAATTGTAAATGCTGTGTAAATATATTAATGCCACTTCTCATTCTGTGTCACCTCTGTATTGCAAAGATGGATTTTGTTGATAATTATTTAATTTGATTGGTAACAGCCATAATGTATAGGCTAGTATTAATTTTAATTTCTTCAAGTCTTAAAAAGCCTTAAATTTGTCTTTAAAAAATGTGCAGCAACCCTGAAAGAGAAAAACTAAATAAACAAAGTAAAATAATTTAGACTGATAAATCAAATTTAGACTGACCACTTCACACAATTCGCATAGGCTTACGCAACTACCTCAAAATCAGCTAAAACTGTTGTTGACAAGTTGTTTAATGACTACACTCTGAAGTTTGGGTTCCCGCAAAGAATTCATCATGACCAATGAGCGGAGTTTGAAAACCAGCTGGTTGCTCAGTTGAAGAAGAGTTGTGGAGTGAGTTGCTGGATCAAGGACCACACCGTATCACCCCCAAGGAAATGGGCAGATTGAACGTTTCAACCGAACTATACTCCAGATGTTGAAAACGTTGACCGAAAAACAGAAAACCAACTGAAAAGAGTCCCTAAATAAACTTACCTTTGCATACAACAGCACACGATGTGAAGTTACAGGATTTACATTTAAATTTTACTCACTGTTCGGAAGGTCCTCAAGGTTACCTGTGGATCTGCTGTTTGGCTCGACCTCTGAAACAGGAACTACGGACTATAAAGAGTATGTAAAGAGATGGAGGCAAGAAATGCAAGAAGCTTTTGAAATTACCAGACAGACAGCGAAGAAGTCAGCAGAGAGGAATAAGAAGAATCATGATGGGAAGGTAAGGAGTTCCATACTGTGCCCTGGAGATTGTGTCCTAGTGCGAAACTTGACACCAAGAGGTGGGACTGGGAAGCCCCGCAACCACCGGAAAGATGTTGTACACACAGTAGTATGTCAAGTAGGAGAAGGGAGTCCGATTTATGAAGTGAAACCGGAAGAAGGAAAGGGAAGATCTCGTGTTCTTCACCGTAATCTCTTACTGTCTTGCGATTACCTACCATTGGAGGTTAAACTCAGGAAGGAGTGTAAGACAAAGAAGACAGTGAACGAACAAAGGCTAGCCGAACGAAAATGAGTCTAGTCCAGAAGAGGGGGAGGATGAAGACTATTACTGTTACTTACCTGCTGTGCAGCATCAGCAACCTGTGGAAGCGAATTAGATAACCCATACTTACCTGTTGTCCAGCCCAGCAAACCTGAAAAGGAAAAAAAAGAGAAGTTAACCTAGAGATAACAAATGCTGATGAAACAACAGCCCAAACAGAGAATGAAGACTTACCTCAACAGGAAGGAGATGCGATGGATGAGGAACAACCTGAAGGACAACCTGATGATGTAGCAGATGTTCATGCAGCCCCAGATGAAAGTAACAGTGAAGGAGAACAGGGGTACAGATGGCCTAGGAGAGAGAGGAGACCACCGAAAACATTCACCTATGATTACCTGGGTACTCTTGCATGTTATAGTGCACAGCATCCAAACACAATGTCATTTCACCCCACACCATTACACACTGTTGGAGAGATTTATAAAGAATCAAGATGTGTTTATGAATTATAGAGACTTCAAGTGTTTAAAAATGAAAATAGCGACGGCTCTCTTGTCTCCGTAAATACAGTAATAAACGATGGTAACTTTAACCACATTTAACAGTACATTAGCAACATGCTAACGAAACATTTAGAAAGACAGTTTACAAATATCACTAAAAATATAATGTTATCATGGATCATGTCAGTTATTATTGCTCCATCTGCCATTTTTCGCTATTGTTCTTGCTTGCTTACCTAGTCTGATGATTCAGCTGTGCACAGATCCAGACGTTAATACTGGCTCGTCTAATACCTTGAACATGGGCTGGCATATGCAAATATTGGGGGCGTACATATTAATGATCCCAACTGTTACGTAACAGTCGGTGTTATGTTGAGATTCGCCTGTTCTTCTGAGGTCTTTTAAACAAATGAGGTTTACACAAGAAGGAGGAAACTATGGAGTTTGAGACTCACTGTATGTTATTTCCATGTACTGAACTTTTGTTATTTAACTATGCCGAGGTAAATTCAATTTTTAATTCTAGGGCACATTTAATAACTTACGTTTAACATAACTTTAAAAGTTCGTTTCAGATTTCCTCTGTGAATCGCATGTGCTAGTCATGCATTTCATACTAATGATGGAGACCATCTGACAAATAGCATGATAGTAGAGTTAATTTATTAATATAATGTGTGTTTTTGATAAATGATGCAACAGTTTAGTTTGATAAAATGTGTTTGTACTGAAAATGTATATCAAAGGATAATTTCTGCTGATAGGAAAATTTTCAGGGTTGTTTCAAATGTTTAATACAGCAGAATGTTATATATGTACATGTTATAAATTAATATATTATATTATATTATAGATTATATTATATGATATCTTTAATTGTGGACACATAAGTCTATGAGAAAAATGTATATAATTAACTCTTTTATAAGTGATGCTGTCACTCATTTGAATATAAAGAAAATACTTTAACTGTTTTAAATGGTTATGAAAAAAAAAAAAAAAAAAAGAAACAGACTCTGATGGTTAAGCAGCAGCAGCTCCGTGTCCTGTGTTTCATTAACAATTATTTCTCCCCTCATCCGGTGAGGGTACTACACTAACAGCTGGCTGAAGTGACGTGATGATTGTTGCTCCTCCCGAATTTTGTTAGTAAAGTCATTTTAAAGTATGTGTTCTAAGTTTGACACACCGCAGATAAATGTGTTATTAACCACCCAGCCAAATTTTAATGATTAAAAAAATCTGCAAGTAAATTAAATAATCAAAATCTCGAAAAAATAGGCAGCGCTCTCTGCTCTCAAACGCTGGGGGCGTGTCCGCTGTTGGCGCTGAAACCACACCCACTCGCGAGAGCTGAAGCCTCAACTGACTTGTCTGAGTCAAACATACTGATGCATATAAAAAGAATCACGTTAGAGGGTTGCAAATTTTAGTAGAGTTACTGTGGACTACCTACTAATGATAACATAAGCACACACTGCAACTTACACTGATTAGTGGGCTCGTACTGCCGACCGTTGTCGGGTCGAAAAATGACGGCGCCGCGAGACGGGAGGATGAAGGCCGGGACGGAAGAGACTCTGTACAGCCCCATATCATATCATCGGTTGTCGGTGGGACGGGAGGAAGACCGAGGCGGGAGGGGGGCCGAGGTCTGTTCAGTCACATTCACCAAAAACAGCGGATTATCTGTGAATCCCAGGTGTCTGATGAAAGTTTGTAAAACTATCCGGTGTAGAACGATCACTTTAGAGACTAAATTAATCCACCTCTTCATATCATCGTTTTAGGAAATTTAAATGAGACCGAGCTGTATTGTATATAACAACCATGTAATATGCATTTGCGTGACGAAGGCATTACTAGCTAAATGCGCAAAGGGCTGTATAACTGTAATGACACTCGAGATTGAGCGGGTGAGCTGCTGTAGCGTTAGGGGCGGCGCCACGATCGGTGCGTTAGTGTTAGTTATAGTATATAGTTATAGTGTTAGGGGCGGGGCTATGCTCGGGGGCTCCAGTGCATCATCAGACCCCCGTTTTAGCTCCGCCCAAAAAATCCTGAACAGAGAATTGGTGAAAAACTGTTTAACGCTCTAACTTCACAATTAAGCATTACACAATTCACAGTCATTGTAATGTGTTTCAGCAATACATTTGTAACATTTATAACGTGTTTAGAAACAATTCTCAGAATTGACTTTACAGGGACTTTAATAAAACATCATATAGTGATTTTCTTTCTGACCGACGGGTCCCGCTAAAGATCGTTTCCAGAATCTCACGTTTAAACTTCCCCTAAAGAAAGAGAGTGATTGGGGATAACAAATATAAAATGTTGCATACAAGATTTGTATTTGTTATTTGTCTATGATGCTGCCAACACCCTAAAAAATGCCATAGAAAAAAATGTCGCAAAGAATAATAAGCTAAATATCACAGAGAAAAATAGGCGACCGTACACTATAGTTACCGACCGCAATCCGCCTTTCATTCAAAAATGAATCCCGTGCAGCGAGAAATCTTATCGGGTCCCGCGGTTCTCTTTAACCTCCTGTCTGTAAGCAGACTCGTCACTGTCCTGGAAGAGGCCGATGAGTGTGGTGTCATCTGTAAACTTCAGGACCTTGACGGAGGGATCTTTTGTGGAGCAGTTGTTGGTGTAGAGCAGTGTTTCTCAACCGGGGGTACGCGGACCCCTAGTGGTCCGTGGCATAATTGCAAGGGGTCCGTAGAATCATTACCAAAAAAAAATAAATAAATTTTGTTTTCATAAACTGACACATTATTTTATCGTATATTTACAGTAAAAATAAATATAAAAACCAGAAAGTTGGGTAAAGTAGGTAAATTTAAAGTTACTGTAGGTGCATTTTCATATTGGCCGCCATTTCTAATCATTCGCGGCCCATCGCGGGAACGAACAGCTCGTCGAGAACGACGCATGCAGCCAATATGGAGAGGTGGCTTAAAAAACTTGATGGACCGTCTACCAGTGGAGCTGACACAAACCAAGAAAATTCCGGCCCACCAGAAAAGATGAGAAAAATGGACAACACAAAAACACGTCAATATCAAACCAATTATAAAATGTTCGGGTTTACAGCTACAACGACTGAGCCCCCACAACCACTATGTTTTCTGTGTGGTGAGGTCCTGTCTAACCATGCAATGAAACCATCCCATTTGCAGCGACATCTGACAACTAAACATTCCTCATGTGTAGGTAAGATGGCAGAATTTTTCCACAGAAAACATTCTGAATTCCAGAAAAGTCAAGAAAAATTAAAAGCGGCAACACAGATGTCCAGTTCTTCCCTGCTTGCATCATACGAGGAGTCACTGCTAGTGGCTAAATCTAAAAAACCATATTCAATCGCCGAGGAGCTTATTGTGCCAGCCGCAGCGATCCTCGCTGAAACAATGTTGGACAAGAAAGCAGCAAAGGCAATCAAAACGGTGCCTTTATCTAATGACACTGTATGCCGTCGAATTGACGATATGGCTGAAGATATCGTTGCGCAGGTGGTGGAAAAGTTAAAACAGGCTACAAGTTTTGCTTTACAATTAGATGAGTCAACTGACATTAGTGGCGAATCACAATTAGTTGCATTTGTTCGCTATAAGGACAAGGATGAGATCGACGAACATATACTTTTCTGTAAGCCAATGCTGGGCAAAACCACCGGTGAGGATATTTTTAATGCTGTGGACTCGTTTTTCACGGAGCACTCATTGGACTGGCTGTGCCAGGAGGAAAAACGCTTCAGAGACTGTTTGAGTTACGGGAGCAAGTCTGTGATTTTCTCTATGAGCACTTGCATCCAAGCGCAGCACTGCTGAAGGACTACAACTGGCTGGCCCACTTAGCTTACTTGGCGGATGTTTTCAGCAGGCTTAATGACTTGAACTTGGAATTGCAAGGTAAAGACACATCTGTCCTACACCTGTATGATCGAGTTTCCAGTTTCATGAAGAAAATTGACCTCTGGGGTAGGAAATGTCAGGATGGGGATGTCAGTAGTTTCCCTCAGCTGAACATGTACATTTTAAATGGTGGAGCTGATAAAGTCGGCATTCTGCAGACAGTACAGACACACGTGAACAAACTTTCCTCTGAGTTTAAATCATACTTTCCAGACATTGAGGTTCAGAATTCTGAACTTGACTGGATAAGGAATCCTTTTGCACCTACCAGCATCCAGACCGCTCCTGCTAGTCTCCAGGAAAGACTTATAGATTTGTCCTCAGATAGGGGTTTGAGACTAATGTTTTCAGAGACATCACTGACACAGTTTTGGTGCAATGCTGAGAAGGAGTACCCCGATATTGGAAAATGTGCTCTGTATGAACTGCTACCTTTTGGGTCAACCTATTTGTGTGAGGTAACATTTTCAGCCATGACACACATAAAGACAAAACAGAGAAACAGACTCAGCCTGGAGAGAAGTCTTATTGCTGCTGTTGCCACACTTCACCCCAGAATGCAAAACCTTATTTGTGATAAACAAGTGCAAATTTCACATTGAAAATAAAATTAATAAAGTAACAATCAGATGGAAATTTATAAAATATCTGTAATAAACTGACATTTCCAGCTATTAAAATTGAAGGTAGTATGACAGTGTAATAACTCCATTTCATGTTGTTAAAATATTGATCTGTAACAACAGCAACATGTGTAACATAAATCTGGGTTGACCAATTAATGCAAACTAGAATAAATGGTAAAGTGTGTTTAATACCATTCTATATATATATACTGAATATACTGAAATGTGTTTAAATCAAAGTTATTGTGTAATTCTAATGCAAATTAAATCAATTGACAAGATTAATGTATTAACATGTTATTTTAGTTGACAAAATTTATTAAATTGAACAATTATAAAATAAAATAAAAATCCATGAATTTGTAATCTTAAAAATGTTTGAAATGGGGATGAAAAATAGGTATGTGAAAAAGGTATGTGTAATGTAAATCCTTGTTGACCAATTAATGCAAATTAAATGCAGTAAAGTGTGTTTAATACTGTTCTATGTATATTCTGAAATAGTCAATGTTATTGTGTTTGATTATTGTATAATTCTAATGTAAATGAAATCAATTGACAAGATCAATGCTATTTTATTTGACAAATGTTATTAAAGTTAACAATGAATTTCCATGAATTTGTAATCTTAAAAATATTTGAGATGGGGATGGAAAATAGGTATGTGAAAAAGTTATGTGTAATGTTGTTGACCAATTAATGCAAACTAGGATAAATGCAGTAAAGTGTGTTTAATACTGTTCTATGTACTAAATTGTTGAAAAACATTAAACGAGTATACATTTTTTGGGACTCCATGAATTTGTAATCTTGAAAATGTTTGTGATGGGGATGGACCGATAGGGGGTGGGGGTCCATGAGAATGGTTTGAGATGTGATGGGGGTCCAGTACTCAGAAAAGGTTGAGAACCACTGGTGTAGAGGGTGGGCAGAGAACGCTTGAGGGGTGCCAGTGCTGACGCTGCGGGTGTTGGATGAGATTTTCTCCAGCCTCACTAGCTGTTGTCCGGTGACCGGGAGGGGACATGTTCGGTTCACTTAGTTTTGTCATGGCCATGAGATAATAATTCGTGGGAACTTGATAATAAGTTGTGGCCACAAGATCATTTTGTTAAGGTAACCACATCCTTATGTCGTGGCCACGTGATGTAAAGTCGTGGCCTCGAGATCATATGGTGAGGGATATATTTTTCTCGTGGTCACGAGTTACATGTGTAAACAACCTGCACTACCATAACAACCTGGAATTATCAGAAATTGATAAGATTATAATAATATTTATTTTTAGTTAAGAAAGAGCGCGTAATTAAGAAATTATTATATTAACATGTTGCATATTGTGTTGTGTGTGATGCCTACAGCAGCATTCGAATGAAGTTTATCAATAAATATAAAAATATGCAGTGTACATTTTTATCACATCCAACAGTCTTTTAAATCCATTCACTGATTGTTATTTTTTTATTTCATATTTTTATATTATTTATTAATATTATTAGGCTATTATTGGTTAATTTTGTCTTATTCATTGTTAGCCCTATTTGCTTTATTTTCCCCTTCATTTCCCATATCATTTCTGTAGGTCTATATTATGTGTTGTTTTCACGTCTACAGACAGTGGAAAAGAATCGGGACGGGACTCGGGCAGAAATCATGTATAATCACGAGATTATTAACGTTAATGTAGTATGAAGCAGAGCAGAGCGAGTGATGTTAGAGCTGAACGAGACCGCTGAAGAGACTGCTAATGAGAGACGAACGCCTCGAGAGCAGTGGAGCTTTTATTATGCTGCAGTCGCCACTTCTGCTTTTTTTGGTCTAGCATATGTAGGGTAATGCGCCGCTGTTTATCATATTAGATACATTTGTGCGTTGAAAGTTGTTATAATGCTACTCTGTGTGTTCGCTTGGCAGCTGCTGTGAGACACTTGTTGCACACTGCAGTAAGATAGATTGATATTAATCATGGTAAAACATGGTACTCGCGGTAAATCAAGAAAACAAGATTTAAACAAGAAGCTATATAACATGATTCGTTTTTATTCGATGAATGAATCCAAAAAGTTCCTCATCTCTCTAATAAAACATAAAATATGTTTTATTAGACAGATGAGGAATATAATATCTTTGTTGTTTCCATGGTTTCTACAAAATAAAACCGGAAACTGAGGGCAATGCAGGTATGATGTCATTGATAGGCGACGCATGGACACAGCCTGTGTCCTGGTTAAATTGCATATTTCTCTGTATTTAAACATTCTTGGAAACATTTGGGATAATGTAAGTACACAAGTCAACAAAATATATAACACTGTTCTAGTGGTTTTGGGATATTTTAATCCAAAATCCTACTGTACATATTGTACCTGTAACTAGTTGCATATGTCAGATTTATTGCATGACTCAGGCAGACAAAAGCTGGTGCTATCAAACATTGTTTACTTAATCAACTGAGTCAGTGTAATGGTGAAGGGATCGATCAAATAGGGCAATTGATGGAGGGTTTGCAATGAAATTTCATGCTCCCTTGTAAAAGTATTTTTTGGTATTTTTAAAATACAAAAATACAGTAGTTTATTTTGATACATGGTGTGGATGCTGGATTTTGTAGTTTATTTTGATACACTAAAAATTAAGGTATTTGGTATTTTATTTTATTTTCCCAACCCTGCACACAAATAACTGCAACAGAGAGCATTTCTATAGAATCTGGAATTATTATTGAAATAAACGTGTGACTACAATTGTTACAGAGACTCTGACAGGAGGATGTTAGTGAACCAAAACACAAGACACAAGTGAATGTAGTGATCATGAAATGATATCAGAGTTATGGCAAGAATAGAAGTCTGAACTTAATCTCACTGATTCTTGAGAGAAGAGACAAAACATGTTTGAGATGTTAGTTTTTATTATTTCATAACACATTATTATAAACTGATATATTTGTAGACAAAGGTCTCAGCTAATGAACAGGTTTTTCTGAAAATGTTTTCTTCTAAAAATGTACTTCAGAACTTAATTTGTGTCAACTCCGTCAGACACATTAAAAAGATGCTATTTTAATTTGATCATCAACAACAGTGTAAAATACACATGACAAATATACAGCAGTAGCAGTAAAGTGAGATCTGTGTGTCTCTGAGAGAAATATAAACAATAAAGCCTTACAAATAAGAGTTTTACAAATCTGACACTGAAAGAGAAGCTCAAATAATCATCAGTATTTATTATGACAAAAACACACTTGAAGAACCTTTAAAGTTCAGCGTTCTGCTTTAGATTTAAGCACTTCCTGAAAAAGATGAACATGTAAAGCCATAAATGAATCAATCTCACCAATATTAATATATGCTGAATCAGTCATCATCAATCATGTACCTGATGTGTGAATATGTGCTTGATCTCCTTCAGCTCTTCTGGATCTGATGTCATAAAGCACAAGAATGACAGTAGCCACGCCCACCAGAGCAGAGAGGACCAATCGGATCACAGCTTCAGTAGGACCACAACAGTGGACTGAGGAATAAAAACATCAAAGTGAGATCAGCTCAGTCAATAAACGCTAATATCATCAGCGCTGCCGTACCTGAACATGTGTGACAGAGTTGAGTGATGTCCAGATGTTGAGTCTGGTGGCTGATGGGATTGTTCAGCACACAGCTGTAGGTGTTTTTATCCTGATATTCCACCTCCAGAGGTAGAGAGAGACTGATGCTGAGATCAGACACACTGATGCTGGACAATGAACTGTTTCCTCTGTACCAGGAGAGAGTCACATGACTCACATTCACCACTGAACACACCAATGAACATGATGATGATGATGATGATGATGAAGAGTTACTGCTGATGACAGGAACAGGCAGACGAGCTGAAAACATGAGAGAATAAAGAGAAATGAGGATGAATGAAGAGATTCAAGAAACATCCAGAGGAACCAAGATGATCAAAAGTAGAGCATTTAAAACTATTGAATAGAAAGTTAAATATAAACCTGCTGTTCATGTGAAAGTAAGAGAATTAGTCATTTGAACTCATTAGTCATGATAAGATACTTCTTTAGATCTAGCTGTAATAAATAAAACACGTGAAACTGATATTTAACTCACCGTAGACAATGAGACGAATAGAAGAAGAACGAGCTCTGTAAGTAATGGGTGCTACTAAAAAGTGGATGTAATTTTCATATTCTCCAGTGTGTTTCATTGTGATGTTTGTGATGGTCAGAGATCCAGTTTGATTATCCAGCTTCAGTCTGTCTCTGAATCTCTCATCAAGATCATCATCATATACAGTGATTCTGTCGTACCGTTTGATTCGAGCTATTACAGTCTCTCCAAACGTCCACTGAATCGAATCACCATCCTTCATTTCAGTAAAATCAGAGTATAGAGTGACTGAATCTCCCTCCGTCACTGACGCTGAAACAGGGTTTGTCACAGATAAACAGATTATAATAGTTTATTAAATTAAATAGTTTAACATTTAAATTTGAAATAAACAATAGCATAAAACAGCAAAAAGAAACAAAATGATGAATTATCTTTCAGCTTGATCATTAAAACAGGTGAAAACGTTTTTGAACTCACCAGTGACAATGAGATAGAAATAATCTCTCTTATATTTGGTCCATAGTTCATAACCTCCAGCGTGTTTCATTGTGATGTTTGTGATGGTGCCTTTGTGATGGTTTGTGGTGTACGCTGCTGCCTGCCTGTTGAACGCTGCTGCCTGCCTGCTGTCTGACCTACGCTCGGAGCTTCGTGGAGTTTATCCTAAATCCTTCTCTTTATTCCTATTCACATAATATAACTTTCTTATTTTTCACTAGATTACTTAACCTATTGCATAGTATTACTAAACGGAATGATTTATTACTAGCAATCCACCAGCGTAATCACCTAGTGTTAGCCATAGCCTGCTAGCTACCGTCTACTTTCTTTTTTCCTCTAAACCAACCTTCCTTGTCGATTTAATGGCGGATTTATCAGATGTATGTTATTCTGATCTGTCCTCGCCAGATCGGGAAGCTGTGGAGACGTTGCTGCCCGGCATTCATCGATCCACCGCGAGGTACAGCGTCCCGCACATCACCCTTGCCCCAGGCACCGGCAAGCGACCGAGACATCCAGCCAGCGAGTCCCGTGTGCGTTGCAGTTTTTCGGACGGCGTTCATCAAACACACGGTCAGTCATGTCCGACGATTATCATGTGTATTAAATGCAACATGTACAGCTTAGCTCTTTCTGTCAGCAGTGAGCCTTACACATGTGATAAATGCAGGGATATTGTCAGGCTGACAGAGAGAATCTCAGAATTAGAGACACGCATCCAAACTTTAATTGAGGATAGTGAGAATGAAAGGGCCTTAGATACTGCTTTGGATGCGACTAGCCTAGTAAACACTGCACATTCGGTTCCGGTTGTAGAAGCCATGCAGCAGGCTAACTGGGTGACTGTGAGGCGGCATAATGGCAAGAACAAACACCACTCTTCCGTTCCGATTAAAACATCAAACAGGTTCTCCCCACTCAGTGACGCACCCACTGAGAATCCTGTTGAAAGTGCCCTAGTTATTGGCGATTCTATTACACGGAACGTGAAAATAGAGACACCAGCCACCATAGTCACATGTTTGCCGGGGGCCAGAGCACCTGACATCAAAGCAAATTTAAAAGTGCTGGCTAATGCTAAACGTAAATATTCTAAAATCATTATCCACGTCGGCACAAATGATGTTCGACTTCGCCAGTCGGAGATCACTAAAATTAACATTAAAGAGGTGTGTGAACTCGCAAATTCAATGTCAGCAGAAGTAATTTGTTCTGGCCCTCTTCCTGTTCGTCGGAGTGATGAGATAGTTAGCAGGTTATCATCACTCAATGGCTGGCTGTCTAAGTGGTGTCCGCAGAATAATATAGGTTTCATAGACAATTGGAAAAGCTTTTGGGGCAGACCTGATCTGTTGAAAAGAGATGGTATTCATCCCTCCCGGGATGGTGCTGCTCTTCTCTCTAGAAATTTGGCAAATAGTCTTAGAGCTGAAACATGACAAACCAGGGCCCAGATCAGGACGCAGACAAACTGGCTAAACCGACCGTCTGCTAGCCGCCTCACGTCACAGAACTCAGATAATTCACAGCACATAGAAACTCTTTCACCTAGATATTATCACATAGAGACTGTGTCTGTACCTCGAACTAGTAAATACAAAAAACTTCCGAAACCTTTTAAGGGTAAAAATTTAATTGATGTTCAAAAAATGAAAATCACAGATAAATCAGATAAACAAATGATAAAGCTTGGGTTACTGAATATTAGATCTATTTCTTCAAAAGCACTTATTGTAAATGAAATTATCACAGACAATAAACTAGACTTGCTGTGTTTGACAGAAACCTGGCTAAAACCAGACGATTACATTACTTTAAATGAATCTAGTCCTCAAGGTTATGATTATCGACACAATCCTCGACAGAAAGGCAAAGGGGGAGGTGTGGCTGTAATTTATAGTAATATATTCAGAATCATTCAAAAGAATTTCAAATATAACTCCTTTGAAGTGATGGTGCTTTATGTAACATTATGTAAGTTGACATTTGTGCTGGCTACTGTATACAGGCCACCAGGACACCATACTGACTTTATCAAAGAATTTGCTGATTTTCTATCAGAGTTAGTACTGGCTGCGGATAAAGTCCTTGTTGTTGGTGATTTTAATATCCATGTAGATAATAATAAAGACGCATTTGGATTGGCATTTGCAGACATTTTAAACTCTATTGGAGTTAGACAACACGTGTCAGGACCCACTCATTGTCGTAATCATACCTTAGATCTAATACTGTCGCATGGAATTGATATTGATGCTGTTGAAATTCTACAGCAGAGCGATGATATATCAGATCATTATTTAGTGTCGTGTATAATACAATTAGCCAAGGCTACAAAACCACCACCCAGCCATAAATATTGTAGAACCATCACGTCTACCACTAAAGATTGCTTTATAAATAATCTCCCCGAGCAGTTTCATCGCCTTAGTATACCTGACAACTTAGAAGAACTCGATGCTGCAACAGAAACTATTGGCTCTCTCTTTTCCAGCACATTAGATGCAGTCGCTCCTTTACGTCTAAAGAAGATTAAGGAAACTAATCCAACGCCGTGGTATGATGAGCACACTCGGGCTCTAAAACGAGCTGTTAGAAAAACTGAACGTAGTTGGAAGAAAACAAAACTAGAAGTTTTTCGCCTTTCGTGGAAAGAAAAAATGATTGAGTACAGAACGGCTATAAGAAATGCTAGATCTACTTATTTTTCAAATCTCTTAATAGAAAACAAACATAATCCTAGGTATTTATTTGACACAGTGGCTAAATTAACTAGAAACAGAGATTCAACTGCTGACGTTTCCATAGAGCACAGCAGTAATGACTTTATGAACTTCTTTACTTGCAAGATTGATAATATTAGAGAGAAAATTAAAAACATGCAACCGTCCACAGTTTCGCTTCAGACAGTGCACTGTAGTGTCCCTGAGGTAAAACTAGAATCATTCGCCGCTATAGGAGAGGAAGAATTATCTAAACTTATCAAATCATCAAAATCAACGACATGTACGTTAGACCCAATGCCGACTAAACTACTGAAAGAAATGCTTCCAGAGGTCGTAGGTCCACTTCTTGATATAATTAATTCATCCTTAACACTAGGATACGTGCCAAAAACCTTTAAGCAGGCTATTATTAAACCTCTTATTAAAAAACCTCAACTAGATCCGAGAGATTTAGTAAATTACAGGCCAATCTCGAATCTACCTTTTCTGTCAAAGATACTAGAAAAGGCAGTTTCAACACAACTGTGCTCCTTTTTAGAAAGAAATGGAATCTGTGAGGATTTCCAGTCAGGATTTAGACCATACCATAGTACTGAGACTGCTCTCGTTAGAGTTACAAATGATCTACTCTTATCATCCGATCGTGGCTGTATTTCTCTATTAGTGTTATTAGATCTCAGTGCTGCTTTTGACACTATCGATCACAACATTCTTTTAAAAAGACTTGAAAACTATATTGGCATTAGTGGAATTGCTTTGGCATGGTTCAAATCGTACTTATCTGACCGTTATCAGTCTGTAGTAGTTAATGAAGAGATGTCGTATCACTCACAAGTTCAATATGGAGTACCACAAGGCTCAGTACTAGGACCGTTGCTTTTCACTCTGTACATGCTGCCCTTAGGAGAGATAATTAGGAAGCATGGTGTTAGTTTTCACTGCTACGCTGATGATACTCAGCTCTATATTTCCTCGCGCCCTGACGAAACCTACAAATTCACAAAACTAACAGAATGCATAGCTGACATTAAAAACTGGATGACAAGAAATTTCTTATTATTAAATTCAGAAAAAACTGATATCCTAATCTTTGGACCAAAAACTTCCTCACGAAAAAACCTTGAATACTCCCTAACACTTGACGGGTGCTCCATTAAACCTTCGTCCTCAGTTAGGAACCTGGGTGTGCTCTTCGATACCAATCTTTCATTTGAAAGTCATGTTTCTAGTATCTGTAAAACCGCCTTCTTCCATCTAAAAAATATATCTAAATTACGACATATGCTCTCAATGACAAATGCGGAACAGTTGGTTCATGCATTCATGACCTCAAGACTAGATTATTGTAACGCTCTACTGGGTGGTTGTTCTGCTCGGCTTTTAAACAGACTACAGTTGGTCCAAAATGCGGCAGCTAGAGTTCTTACTAGAACCAGAAAGTATGACCATATTAGTCCAGTTCTGTCAACATTACATTGGCTCCCTATTAAACATCGTATAGATTTTAAAATCTTGCTACTTACTTATAAAGCTCTAAATGGTTTAGCTCCCCAGTACCTAAGTGAGCTCTTAATGCATTATAGTCCTTCACGTTTATTTGGAAATCTCAGAATTCAGGCCAGTTGATAATACCCAGAATATCAAAATCAACTGAAGGCGGCAGATCCTTTTCCTATTTAGCACCTAAACTCTGGAACAATCTTCCTAGCATTGTTCGGGAAGCAGACACACTCTGTCAGTTTAAATCTAGACTAAAAACACATCTCTTTGCTCTTGCATACACATAACACATTATCAATACATTAACATTTTTCAAATCCGTTAAAGGATTGTTACGCTGCAATAATTAGGTCGGCCGGAACCGAGAACATTTCCTATAACACTAGATATACCTGTACATCAGAATAAGAATGGCATCTACGCTAATATCTGTCTCTCTGCTTATCCTGAGGTTTGCCGGGTGCTGGATCCAGGCCGTATCCAGATCAGATGGAGAACCTGTGTCTGGACCTGACTACAACGTAGCCCAGGAGACAATGGGCCTACAGATCCAGTTCTGGCTGCATCTATAATTCAGATTTTTAATCCCCGTATCCGCTTACATATATTTATATATAATCTATTTTTAATCTCTATAATAAAAATGTATAATTCAGATTTTGATCTCCATATCCATTTACATATATTATATATATCTTCCAAGGGGTTTTTTCCCTCCTAGGACTTTTTTCCCAGTGTTAGCACGCTGGGTTTTTCTCCTAGGGGTTTTTTTCCACCCCTGGGAGTCAGCCGACATTGGCTTAATGTAGCACCATCTTGTATATGTTACATATTACCACGCTTGTTTGTACAGCTTATTTTTAACCACTTCCCTTTTTTCTGTGCTTCTAATATGTAAAGCTGCTTTGAAACAATTACCAATTGTAAAAGCGCTATATAAATAAATTTGACTTGACTTGACTTGACTTGATGGTCAGAGATCCAGTTTGATTGTCCAGCTTCAGTCTGTCTCTGAATCTCCCACCAAGATCATCATCATATACAGTGAATCTGTCGTCCCGTTTATTGATTTCAGCTATTACAGTCAATCCAAACCTCCACCAAATCACATCATCATCCTTCATTTCAGTAAGATCAGAGTTTAAAGTGACTGAATCTCCCTCCTTCACTGACACTCTCCTCTCTTCACCAAACACTCCTGAAGAACAGAGTTTTTCACAGATTAAATCTTTAAATCACTTGATGTTGGTTTGATGAAGCTTCACTGAAATACGTTTAATCATGTAAATGTGACGTGAATAATATTCTGCAGCAGCACAAAGACAAAAGATGATGAATGAAAAGAGAAATAGATTTATATATGGATCAATAATTAAAAAAGACACTTTTACTTTAACGTTTAATGTCACACTAAAACTAATGCTGTTGAGTATCTGAGCTTCATATTTATATTATTTTATTTAATCAATCCATAATAACTGAGTTTAGAGCTGAATTCAAACTTGATCTGACAGTAAAATAGGCTAATAGGCATATTATCAAAATAAACGAAGATTATCATAGAATGTTCAGCTGAAATAAGCACCTTATGAACTGGGAATGAATACAAATACAAACTGCACAAAATATTATGTTTTATGTTTAAAGTATTATGTTTTTTTGCGGGTGGGACGTCCCCACCACTTTTTGCTTAATGCTGCTGCGGCCGGAGACTCTATTCGTTCAGGTGAAATCACAAAACAAAATGCACATAAACGTGTCCCTGCTCTTGATAAACAATCACTGATGAACATCTTTGGTTTTAATTAGAAAAAAATAAAATGAATTACACGAGGACGGATTAGAAACCAGAACCTCTGGCACTGAACAAAAATTCTGCAACTAGTCCATCAGGACAATCTAGTGGCCTAATGCTTGCCGATCCACGTATTTATTGGCTGATATAAATATTCTTTGTAGTAGTAAAGGAAGAGATGTCATATTGATCACAAGTTCAGTATGGAGTACCGCAAGGCTCAGTACTAGGACCGTTGCTTTTCACTCTGTACATGGGAGATATCATTAGGAAGCATGGCGTTAGTTTTCACTGTTACGCTGATGATAAATTCTATTCATTCCCGCAGATTTCACGCTCACACGAAGCGCAGACACATAATAAAGCCACCAAAATAAGCTCTTTTTCTCAGTTTATTATTGGTCAAATACCAAATAAACAATGTCACAATACCCATCTCAGTCAGTATTAAAGTAAACACAGTTCAGGAAGAATGTGTCCGTGCGTTCGTCATGTCTTAAAGGGACAGTAGCCGAATAAACGTGCCGCTCTCTATGTTGTTAATGTTAATCAAACAACAAAAGACAAAGAAAACATCACTTACTGCTCTTGACTGATTAACTTCTGTAACTTTAATTGATTAATCAATCTGTATTCCATTTTTTCAATGAAGATTATCCAATGTTATTTTACATTTTGATTACTCTGTTCAGTGGCATAGCAAGTCAGCCCTGGGCCCATGTGCTAAACATTTTTTACTGGCCCCCCTTGGTTGGCTTAATATGAATAAGATATTGTCATATCAACATGCTAACAAAAAAAAAAAAAAAACATTTCTAGGAATGACAACAACAGCACTACAGTACTATATGCTGTAGGATTATTACTGAACGAAGCACATTAAGGGTGCTTTCACATTTGGTTCGATTGCCTGGACCGACCCCGAGTTCGATTACAAAAAACTTCCGAAACCTTTTAAGGGTAAAAATTTAATTGATGTTCAAAAAATGAAAATCACAGATAAATCAGATAAACAAATGATAAAGCTTGGGTTACTGAATATTAGATCTATTTCTTCAAAAGCACTTATTGTAAATGAAATTATCACAGACAATAAACTAGACTTGCTGTGTTTGACAGAAACCTGGCTAAAACCAGACGATTACATTACTTTAAATGAATCTAGTCCCCAAGGTTATGATTATCGACACAATCCTCGACAGAAAGGCAAAGGGGGAGGTGTTGCTGTAATTTATAGTAATATATTCAGAATCATTCAAAAGAATTTCAAATATAATTCCTTTGAAGTGATGGTGCTTTATGTAACATTATGTAAGTTGACATTTGTGCTGGCTACTGTATACAGGCCACCAGGGCACCATAATGACTTTATCAAAGAATTTGCTGATTTTATATCAGAGTTAGTACTGGCTGCGGATAAAGTCCTTGTTGTTGGTGATTTTAATATCCATGTAGATAATAATAAAGACGCATTTGGATTGGCATTTGCAGATATTTTTAAACTCTATTGGAGTTAGACAACACGTGTCAGGACCCACTCATTGTCATAATCATACCCTAGATCTAATACTGTCGCATGGAATTGATATTGATGCTGTTGAAATTCTACAGCGGAGCGATGATATATCAGATCATTATTTAGTCTCGTGTATAATACAATTAGCCAAGGCTACAAAACCACCACCCAGCCATAAATATTGTAGAACCATCACGTCTACCACTAAAGATTGCTTTATAAATAATCTCCCCGAGCAGTTTCATCGCCTTAGTATACCTGACAACTTTAGAAGAACTCGATGCTGCAACAGAAACTATTGGCTCTCTCTTTTCCAGCACATTAGATGCAGTCGCTCCTTTACGTCTAAAGAAGATTAAGGAAACTAATCCAACGCCGTGGTATGATGAGCACACTCGGGCTCTAAAACGAGCTGTTAGAAAAGATGAACGTAGTTGGAAGAAAACAAAACTAGAAGTTTTTTGCCTTTCGTGGAAAGAAAAAATGATTGAGTACAGAACGGCTATAAGAAATGCTAGATCTACTTATTTTTCAAATCTCTTAATAGAAAACAAACATAATCCTAGGTATTTATTTGACACAGTGGCTAAATTAACTAGAAACAGAGATTCAACTGCTGACGTTTCCATAGAGCACAGCAGTAATGACTTTATGAACTTCTTTACTTGCAAGATTGATAATATTAGAGAGAAAATTAAAAACATGCAACCGTCTACAGTTTCGCTTCAGACAGTGCACTGTAGTGTCCCTGAGGTAAAACTAGAATCATTCGCCGCTATAGGAGAGGAAGAATTATCTAAACTTATCAAATCATCAAAATCAACGACATGTATGTTAGACCCAATGCCGACTAAACTACTGAAAGAAATGCTTCCAGAGGTCGTAGGTCCACTTCTTGATATAATTAATTCATCTTTAACACTAGGATACGTGCCAAAAACCTTTAAGCAGGCTATTATTAAACCTCTTATTAAAAAACCTCAACTAGATCCGAGAGATTTAGTAAATTACAGGCCAATCTCGAATCTACCTTTTCTGTCAAAGATACTAGAACAGGCAGTTTCAACACAACTGTGCTCCTTTTTAGAAAGAAATGGAATCTGTGAGGATTTCCAGTCAGGATTTAGACCATACCATAGTACTGAGACTGCTCTCGTTAGAGATACAAACGATCTACTCCTATCATCCGATCGTGGCTGTATTTCTCTATTAGTGTTATTAGATCTTAGTGCTGCTTTTGACACTATCGATCACAACATTCTTTTAAAAAGACTTGAAAACTATATTGGCATTAGTGGAATTGCTTTGGCATGGTTCAAATCGTACTTATCTGACCGTTATCAGTCTGTAGTAGTTAATGAAGAGATGTCGTATCGATCACAGGTTCAATATGGAGTACCACAAGGCTCAGTACTAGGACCGTTGCTTTTCACTCTGTACATGCTGCCCTTAGGAGAGATAATTAGGAAGCATGGTGTTAGTTTTCACTGCTACGCTGACGATACTCAGCTCTATATTTCCTCGCGCCCTGACGAAACCTACAAATTCACAAAACTAACAGAATGCATAGCTGACATTAAAAACTGGATGACAAGAAATTTCTTATTATTAAATTCAGAAAAAACTGATATCCTAATCTTTGGACCAAAAACTTCCTCACGAAAAAACCTTGAATACTCTCTAACACTTGACGGGTGCTCCATTAAAACCTTCGTCCTCAGTTAAGAACTTGGGTGTGCTCTTCGATACCAATCTTTCATTTGAAAGTCATGTTTCTAGTATCTGTAAAACCGCCTTCTTCCATCTAAAAAATATATCTAAATTACGACATATGCTCTCAATGACAAATGCGGAACAGTTGGTTCATGCATTCATGACCTCAAGACTAGATTATTGTAACGCTCTACTGGGTGGTTGTTCTGCTCGGCTTTTAAACAGACTACAGTTGGTCCAAAATGCGGCAGCTAGAGTTCTTACTAGAACCAGAAAGTATGACCATATAGCCCAGTTCTGTCAACATTACATTGGCTCCCTATTAAACATCGTATAGATTTTAAAATCTTGCTACTTACTTATAAAGCTCTAAATGGTTTAGCTCCCCAGTACCTAAGTGAGCTCTTAATGCATTATAGTCCTTCACGTCTATTGCGATCTCAGAATTCAGGCCAGTTGATAATACCCAGAATATCAAAATCAACTGAAGGCGGCAGATCCTTTTCCTATTTAGCACCTAAACTCTGGAACAATCTTCTAGCATTGTTCGGGAAGCAGACACACTCTGTCAGTTTAAATCTAGACTAAAAACACATCTCTTTGCTCTTGCATACACATAACACATTATCAATACATTTACATTTTTCAAATCCGTTAAAGGATTGTTACGCTGCAATAATTAGGTCGGCCGGAACCGAGAACATTTCCTATAACACTAGATATACCTGTACATCAGAATAAGAATGGCATCTACGCTAATATCAGTCTCTCTGCTTATCCTGAGGTTTTCCGGGTGCTGGATCCAGGCCGTATCCAGATCAGATGGAGAACCTGTGTCTGGACCTGACTACAACGTAGCCCAGGAGACAATGGGCCTACAGATCCAGTTCTGGCTGCATCTATAATTCAGATTTTTAATCCCCGTATCCGCTTACATATATTTATATATAATCTATTTTTAATCTCTATAATTAAAATGTATAATTCAGATTTTGATCTCCATATCCATTTACATATATTATATATATCTTCCAAGGGGTTTTTTCCCTCCTAGGACTTTTTTCCCAGTGTTAGCACGCTGGGTTTTTCTCCTAGGTGGGTTTTTCCACCCCTGGGAGTCAGCCGACATTGGCTTAATGTAGCACCATCTTGTATATGTTACATATTACCACGCTTGTTTGTACAGCTCATTTTTAACCACTTCCCTTTTTTCTGTGCTTCTAATATGTAAAGCTGCTTTGAAACAATTACCAATTAGAATAGAATAGAATGCCGAAGGCGAGTAGAAATGAGAAAAGCTACGCTACAGCTCTCTGTTTGCAGCACGTTAGTCACGCTCATTGGGAAAGTGAGTGAAACACACAAAAACACACATTTTTATCAAATAGTATGGCATTAATAGCGGTTCACTTCCGCAATTTGGTACGTTTGCATTCATATCAGAAGTGAACCGTACCGAAGTTCACTTGAACCGCACCCCAGACCACCCTTTTTAAGTGGACTCGGTTACAGTTCGCGGGTGCACACCCAAGTTCAGAAAACAGTGTTCACATCATCCAAACGTACCGAACTCTGATGTCAGTCGAACCCGGGTGCGCACCAAAAGTGCTAATGTGAAAGCACCCTAAATGACCAAAACACTCCACATTCAAAAGATCAAAGAGAATCAACTCATTCCCCACCAAGACCTACATGAATCATAATATTGCTGAAAGATCCTATTCTCCAATTGCTGTAGGACAGATCGAAAGGACTGTCTCTCACTTTGTTGACTAAAGGCCAGAACACACTAAGCTGACGCCGACGAACAAGTGGAGACGAAAGCAGACTGCGGGGTTGGCTCACGTCGGCAGCGTCTGGGTCCAAAGTTGCCCTGACACACCAAACCAACGCTCGACAGCCGACGGCCAAGTAGCACGTCAGTTCTGCGCATGAGTGAGATGAAATGCCTTTCCGAACCAGCAGGTGGCAGTAGCTGAACAGCCAATCAGAATGATTAGATGGCCCGACGGAACGACGAGCTCCGACGCCGATTTTGAATCGGCCGAAAAAAAGCCGACGAGGACCAACTTTAGCCAACGGTGTGAAACACACTGAGAAAACTTAGTCGGCCGACGAACAAAAACTGCCAGACGGCTTGGTGTGTTCCTGCCTGAAGGAACAGATGGATCAACAAACCCCAAGGTACAAGGCGTAAATTCCCACTGTTATCAGGAGACTCGGACTTGTGACACATCTCGAGGTGAAAGTCACAGCAGGTCATCATAGGGAAACATTCCCTTTTGATTTCAAAAAGACATTCCAAAAAGTTTCCCTGGCAAACAGTAGAGCCAAATCTCTTTTTGTCCACACAAAGACAATTTAGAAAATACTGCCAAAAGATATGAACTTATCACCAAACCGCCTCTAACATTTCATATGTATCAAGCATGCTTTTAATTTGTTTATGAAACCCATGTAATTCTTTCTGTGTGTTTTTAAATGTTGATTACAGGTAAATTTGAAGAAAATATACCTCAATTACAGAAAGTGTGTACTGTTTGGTATGGTTGTGATGGATGGATGTTTGCCAGTATTTTGGTGTAAAACTGACTTATGCAGAATGTACAGCTTTTGAACTAGTAGTTAAATTCTCAATTTTCTGATCAAAATTCCAAAAACTTGAGAACAAAGGGACCATACGGACACTATGCTAATTGCATACAAGAACAGGAGAACTGGGCGTAGGACCCGCCCAAAACAGGACCTGATTGGCTGAAACAATCGGAAAGGCGGAACCAACAAACCGTTCAAAATCCAATGCCGTGCATTATGCTTTCGCTTTTGCCCTTGCTTGTACTTTGCCTTGGTCTTCGCTGAGTCGGCAGACCGAACATCGTCCTGCCTGTAAGCTATAAACCTCTTCCAGAACTCACTCAAACCCCTGCAAAAACCTTCGTTGAACTTCGTAGAAAAGGACTCGCCAAAAGTCCTTTGTTCAAGCAACACCTTGAGACTCAGAGAGACAACCACACAACGCGTAAACCCTGCTACTATTCGACGAAGACTCCATTTTCTGCAAAGCCAACTATTTCCCCACGGGACGTCGTCCTTCAGAACTCTTGACCGAACAACGCCGCTTCCTTCAACTCCGTCACGAAGGGAACACACGCTTACAGGAGCAGCCCAAGCAAGTAACACAGGTCTCCTAATTTTGCTGAGCTGGTGCAATTATATTAAGCAAATTAAACTATGGTTGAATTGCTAGTGTATTAATTCTCTCAGGTTACGGTCAAAGAAACTTGTTAAAAGCTAAACAATTGGGGAATCCATTCACCTCCAGACAATAACCTTACCATTTCCCTGTAACTGAATGTGTGTGTGTGTGTGTGTGTGTGTGTGTGTGTGTATGTTTTTCGTTAGATTAGTTTGTGTTTTAGTAGATTTAGTTCAATAAAATCTTGTTTGATTTTTCACGCATACAGTGTCTTGTGCTGTGCTTATACCAAATTGCTGCCTTAAACAAAGATTGCGCTACTTTGCACATAATCATAATTAATAATCATAGCAAAATATTATTTCAGTGGCCACAGTGGATAATATTTTGTCCAGAATTGGTAAAATACTTTAAGTTCAGTTTCTCAGTGGACGAATAATTGATAAAGTATTAAAATATTGATTCTGAATCATTTACGGTTAATCCTGTTCTTATTCAGTGTAATATAACTACACTTTTGATTAATTATTTGGGTTGATTCATACAATGCGTTCCTCCATCATTTTGACTGCATTGCGGATCTATTTCAAAGCTGTCAAAAAACGGATTTTCAACTCTTTTGAATTCGACTGATTCGACTCTGGCTCTGTAATTTCAGAATGAACATAACCTCGTTTCAGATGTGATGAGTCCGAAGATTATTCCTGTTATGAATTAATTATTCTGTAACAGACTTTTTTAATGGACGTGTTTTATTCCTTATAACTGTAAATTCCTTCTCTAAATATTTTTTTCCATCACATGTGCATTTTATTTCATTGAATAGTATCCACCCCAGTGTGTTACGTGTTGGTGTTAAAGAGACGAGGCGTATACGGATTTCTGCAATATAAAGGTATTTAATGAACGAAGGAGAATAACATGCAACCAAACACATCAAGATAACATTAAGATAAGACAAGGAGTGCAGGGAGTGAGTCCATTATAAAGAGAGTGCAGATGATCAAGTCCAGATGCAGGTGATGACTGATGATGGGGAGATGACGAGGAAGTGAGTGCAGGTGTGGAAATGGGATCATGGGAAGTGGAGTCCGGGAACAGAGGAAATTGTGACACAGTGAGTACGGGTTACATTTATTCACATCTTGTGAAGTATCTTAAAATGTGCAGACATAGTAGTTTTTTGAGAAAATCAATATGACTCATTTAAAATTATGTACTACTTACATTACTGCATGCATACGTTTCAGAAACCCACTTTAAAAATGCCAGAAAAGCGAATACCCGTCAAATACAATAGATCATCGCTAAGACAGCATGGACTATTTTATGGTCCAGTTATTCAGATTCTTAATGATTTTCATATAGCAAGTTATTGACAACATTATTTCTATTATACTTAATTTTTTGAACATGTACACGGGTTCTGTCTCGCGCACAGACGCGCGTGCGAGCCTTTGAAAGCATTTGGCTGCAGAAAGACGCGTTCGGCGTGTGCACCTCGCTCTAGTGGACTTTTGTTTTCAAGCACTCAGTTCACTCTCGCATAAGCTGTTTTCAGCACACACTGTTCGTGCCATCACAAAAATTGGGCTGCACGTGGACGTCCGCAAACCCTCCTAATGACGAAAATTTCGCGATGCGGACGGTGCGCAGATGCCCGAAGTATACTTTGGGGTTAAGCCCGTAATAGCAGCCCCCAATCCGCCCGGGCCCATATGTACGTGCATATCCAGACGCTACGCCACTGACTTTGTTTCTTTATTCAATTTCTTGATTACTACTGTTAGACCTACCTGAAAAAAGAAAGCAGTCTATTTAATTTCTATCTTTATTCTATTGTATTTATTTGTGCTATTGTTAGTAATTTGTTCATTTGTTCTTATTTTATTACTGTTTACTTGTCTTTTTTTAATTCAATTTACCATTTGAAATCAAGCTTCTTTGTGCTGTGTGTAACAAAATTACCTAATTGTAAAAACAAATACATTGAGTTAGCAAATATCTGAGATAATTGTAATGGTAACTGATCAACATATATATATATATATATGAAAAAAGCTTAAAAGTTTTATCATATAAAGCGATCTCTTCAGAAGAAATTTTTGATTGCCTATTTCAATAGATGGACAAAAAATATATATATTAAAAATATCTATATGACCGTATATACATTGTTTTTGTTTTCTCCATGGTATTGAAAATGGTATCATATTGGTTCTTTTCAAGGTATCGTATTGAAGTTAGAAATTGCCGTACCATGACAACACCACAGCCTATATATTTAATCCAGAAACTAACTCTACAAACATGGAAAAGAGGGATAGATGGACCTCTCGACCTTACGCTGAGGAGAAAATCCAGCGCAACTTTGAGCAGACCAAGCAAAACATGAGCAAGGGAATAATCGACAGTTATTTGTCATAATCGTGCATCCCTAAACTGAAGCCATAAAAACACATTTAAAACTCACCATCCAGACGCCACAAACAGAGCAAAACTAACTTAAGAAACATTTTCTTCATCAATTCACTGAAAAGCCATCAATAGTAACTAAAATGTCTGAAAACACTAAGATTGATCTGAAACACACTGAACTGTGATATTTATCTGGTTGTGTGTGAATCCTCCCCCATCTTCAGTTTCCGTTCACACGTTCATCTGCTTTAACATCACGAAAATCAACAAGCTTTTGCTGATTTTACATTTTCACATGAATTCTGGGCCTGAATGAAAACTAACAGCAGAAGAGTGAAATATTGGACTAGATATCTGAATCTACTGGTGTGTTATTTAGTGCTGTGATCTGTCAATCATATTTGACCTGTGACTCTTATTTGACTGTTGATGGATTCACTTTATTTCAGTGTAAAGATGTTTTGTGTGGAGTGGAAGATTGTGATCTTATTAGCAGGAGAGAAAATGAAGTAATGCTTCAGCCACAAACTGCTGACACGAGCATCAACCACAAACATCCAGCAGAAGCTGTTTATCCACCAGACAGATCAAACCAGACACACTGATGTTTGAACAGATAAAATAAAAAGGAAAAACCACTGTAGCGTCCATTTTGACTCAAAAGCCAGTAAGTCACATGTATAAAATTCACTCTGTGTTCACCCACTATCCGCATTTCACGAGTTCACACTTACAAATAATCAGACAGTAAATAGTATGCGTATTTGGCGTGCTGTCCGAAGAGAGGGCTCCGAGCTCAGTATTTGGCCCGAACCCATATTCTGGTTAGGAAAGTAACCAGGGAAGTGTGAGGAGACGGGGTGGTGGAGGGATGCTGTAAACCTGTCGAGGAATATGGGTGAGTCGACTGTGTCTATATATATATATATGCTTTCACTCATGCTGACTGGGTATATATGTTGATTACTGATTGCTAATGTGAAAGACATTTGTAAGTGTGACTCCCGTTGCACACACTTACCAGTCAGTGCCTAAACCCCTGAAAGAAATGAAAAACTACCTGCATGATCTCATTGCACAAGGATGGGTGCAGAAATCAAACTCACCATATGCCTCACCTGTTGTATGCATCCGAAAAAAAGATGGCATCTTACGTCTGTGTATCGATTACAGACAGTTAAATCGTAAAACTCATCCTGATCGACAACCCATCCCCCGTGTACAAGACATAATGGACAGTTTGGGAGGGAACTCCTGGTTTTCACTTCTTGACCAAGGAAAAGCGTGTCATCAGGGCTTCATGGCCAAGGAGAGTCGACCATTAACAGCCTTTATAACACCGTGGGGCTTGTATGAGTGGCTCCGGATACCTTTGGGCCTGATGAATGCTCCTTCGGCTTTTCAGCGCTGCATGGAGGAGTGCCTGGATGAGCTGAGGGATAACATCTGCGTTCCCTATCTGGATGACACATTAGTTTTCAGCAACACCTTTGAAAATCACGTAGAGGATGTGAGAAAAGTCTTGCAAAGATTGAGGCAGTATGGAATAAAGTTAAAGCCTAGTAAATGTGAATTATTTAAGCGTGAAGTGCGGTACCTTGGGAGGATTGTGTCTGCAGAAGGGAGTAAGATGGATCCGGCCGATACAGCTGCTGTGACAGACCTGAAAGAGAAGAGACCTACTGTAGTACAGTTGGGCAACTGAGAGCAGTCATGGGCCTGTTGAGCTACTATCGACAGTATATAAAAGATTTCTCCAGAATCGCGGGACCCTTGTAAGACCTGCTGAAACAAACTGAGACAAACGAAGAGCAGTGCAAAGAGATAAAGAACCGACCGTGGAAAGGAAAGAAAAGGGGAGTGCCTTCTCAGATACCAATCGTGTGGACGGACAAGCACCAAGAGATACTGGAGGGACTGATAGACTGTGAGCCTCCTGTTCTCGCATTTCCTGACTTCTCACAGCCATTCGTAGCAGTTGTTGGTGTAGAGGGTGGCCAGAGAACTCACCCTTGAGGGGTGCCAGTGCTGACCAGTGGTGTTGGATGAGATTTTCCCCAGCCTCACTAGCTGTTGTCTACGGTGACCGGGAGGGGACATGTTCGGTTCACTTAGTTTTGTTCGGTTCACTTAGTTTTGAACGTGATAATATGTTGTGGCCAAGAGATCATTTTGTTTAGGTAACCACATCCTTATGTCGTGGCCACGTGATGTCACGTCCTGGCCTCGAGATCATATGGTGAGGGATATATTTTTCTCATGGTCACGACTTCATTATTTTGAGGGAATGACATCTATTTCTTATGGCCACGAGTTAAATGTGTAAACAACCTGCACTACCATAGCATCTGGAATTATCAGAAATTACAATAATATTTATATTATTAAGCGCATAATTAAGTAATGATTATATTAACATGTTGCATATTGTGTTGTGTGCGATGCCTACAGCAGCATTCGAATAAAGTTTATCAATAAATAATAGAATATGCCGTGTATATTTTTATCACATCCAACAGTCTTTTAAATCATTTCACTGATTGTTATTTTTTTTATTTCATATTTTTATATTATTTATTAATATTATTAGGCTATTATTGGTTAATTTTTTCTTATTCATTGTTAGCCCTATTTGCTTTATTTTCTCCTTCATTTCCCGTATCATTTCTGTAGGTCTATATTATGTTAGCTATATTTTGTAAATACTTTAAATGCCAGATCATGCCAATAAAAATGTGAATTTATGACTGTAGCCGTGAAGATAGGCTAAATTAGGATCTGTTAGCATTTGTAGCCCCTCGTGCCCGTGAAAAATTTATTATTATTAATTGGTTATATGTTACAAGAATATTTACAAGAATCCATTCAATGATATAACCTAGACAAAAACTTAATTTTGTTCATCATTTTATTCATTTTATTTAGATTTATAGGCATATTATTATTATTATTATTATTAATAAAGACACGATCAGTTTAAAAGGCTGTGAGATGGGATGGATAAATGTTTTCTTCTAGGCCTTTAATATTTAACGTTCTTACCTATTTTTTATCATTAAATGAAGTTATCAAATTTATAATAACAAACTTCATTTGAATGCTATAGTGGCAACAACCCGCTCAATGGGCTATTTATAGCTTACATTGCGCGGCGATGTTGACTATATAGACAACATTCAAGTAATATATTAATATAATAATTTCTTAATTCTCTTATTTTATCTTTCTTAATTAAAATCCATAACTAATAATTCCAGGTTGCTATGGTCACGCAGGTTTACACATTAAACTCGTGGCCACGAGAAAAAATGATCGTTCCCTCACCATATAATCTCGAAGCCACGACTTTACATCAGGTGGCCACGACATAAGGATGTGGTAACCTCAACAGAATGATTTCGTGGTGGCCACGACGT
The DNA here is from genome assembly GCF_018812025.1 of Megalobrama amblycephala. NCBI lineage: Eukaryota > Metazoa > Chordata > Actinopteri > Cypriniformes > Xenocyprididae > Megalobrama > Megalobrama amblycephala. The sequence goes on along the minus strand of NW_025953339.1, from coordinate 39,168 downwards.
TTATCACGTTCCCACGAATTATTATCTCGTGGCCAGACAAAACTAAGTAAACTGAACATGTCCCCTCCCGGTCACTGTAGTTGTCTGTCAAGAAGCTGGTGATCCACTGACAGATGGAGTGCCGAATGTAGTGCAGTCCCATGTTGACTGCATCATCCACTGACCTGTTCGCTCCATAAGCAAACTACTGGACCCTTGCAATGTCCTTCAGGTAGGCCTCTCAATTGAATGTAGGAATGAATGTAGGCTAATTGTTAAATAACCATTTAAGTGATAAAACGTATCATTACTGTTTATCTAAAACAGGAAAAATTCAGTATTTAAAGCATGCCAAAGGGCTGGGATCTAAAAAAAAAAAAAAAAAAAAAAATCTGTATTTAATAATAAAAATGTTATTTTACATCCTTCCCTATATTGTCCTACAAACAATGTTCATATTGAAGGCTATGAAAACAAACATGAATGTTTAGGATTCCGTTTAGTATAGGCCAATGCTATATTATGTGCAAAAAATGGGTCAAATCACATTAGGCCTGCATTCTAACATTGTAACATTACAATTTAAAAACAAAATGTTTTTTAAAGCAGAAGTTAAATACACTAAAGAAAATAAATTAAAAAAGCACAGACTAATTATTAGGCTATTTTGATTACCCTGCAATAGTCACTTTACAGCTCTCATAAAAAAATACACTTAGGCTAGTTGTAGGTTCGAAATATGGCATAATTATGTTAGCCACACACACACACAAAAAATTTTCAACAACAAATATTTTTAGCAAAATGTATATTTTAGTCAGAATCATTGCACTCCTATTCAATTAAACTCCGTCTGTTAGGCGCGCCTGCGCGCGGCAGCGCTCGTTCACAGAAGTTTGTGCTTGCTGAAGGCTCGTCCACTCCTGACTGCAAAATGAAAATATTTCCTCGACTTTCTAACATTTATAGATGGAGAATATGTCTGTGAAATGTAAGTTATGCACTGAGGAAATTATTGGATGTCACTTTAGCTTAAAAAGGTATTAATAGAGAAATGTTTGTTTCCACCAATCGCTGCACAAGTTAAGGTTACATATGATGACGGCAGATTAGTGCTAGCCCTCCGGAACCCATAGAGATTGCATTGCAGTTCGAAAAAAAAGTTCTTTGAATGGAAGTCTATGGGAGCACTCGGGGCAATTCTCGGCCAGACTGAAATCACCCAAAAAGAGGCAGTACTCCACTTGAGTCTGAGTGGATATCCATGACATGCGGAGTCCCTCAAGGTTCAATACTCGCACCCCTCCTGTTCAACCTATATATGCTGCCGCTGAGCCAAATAATGAGAAAGAACCAAATTGCATATCACAGCTATGCAGATGACACCCAGATTTACCTAGCCCTATCACCTAACGACTACAGCCCCATTGACTCCCTGTGCCAATGCATTGATGAAATTAAAAATTGGATGTGCCTAAACTTCCTTCAGTTAAACAAAGACAAAACTGAAGTCATTGCATTTGGAAACAAAGATGAAGTTCTCAAAGTGAACATGTACCTTCACTCTAGGGGTCAAACAACTAAAAATCAAGTCAGGAATCTTGGTGTGATTTTGGAGTCAGACCTGAGTTTCAGTAGCCATGTAAAGACAGTAACTAAATCAGCATATTATCATCTCAAAAATATTGCAAGAATTAGATGCTTTGTCTCCAGTCAAGACTTAGAGAAACTTGTTCATGCTTTCATCACCAGCAGGGTGGATTATTGTAATGGGCTCCTCACTGGTCTTCCCAAAAAGACCATAAGACAGCTGCAGCTCGTACAGAATGCTGCTGCCAGGATTCTGAGCAGAACCAGAAAACATGAACACATCACACCAGTCCTCAGGTCCTTGCACTGGCTTCCAGTTGCATTTAGAATTGATTTTAAAGTACTGTTACTTGTTTATAAATCACTCAATGGCCTAGGACCTCAATACATTGCAGATATGCTCATAGAATATAAACCTAACAAATCACTCAGATCATCAGGATCAAGTCATTTAGAAATACCAAGGGTTCACTCAAAGCAAGGAGAGTCTGCTTTTAGCTGTTACGCCAGCCGCAGCTGGAACCAGCTTCCAGAAGAGATCAGGTGTGCTCCAACAGTAGCCACATTCAAATCCAGACTCAAAACACATCTTTTTACCTATGCATTTGCTGATTGAGCACTGTGCTATGTCCGAACTGTTTGCATTTTATTTTATACGTATTATCTTTTTATTCTTTTAAATTCCTTTTCCTGTTTTTATTTCATTTTTAATGTATTTTATATATTTTACGTATCATCTTGTTTTCTGACTTTTAATGCATTTTAAATATTGCTGTCTGGTTGAAAGAGCTGGGAGAATTAGGAAGAAAGCATTTGTGATTAGGTTAAAATTTGGTACAAACCATGGGGAAATTTGAGCTGTGGTGCATGGTTAAGATATCTCTGGATTACAGTCAGGACACTTTCCAAAGGGGAAATTTGAACTGTGTTGCATAGATAAGATATCTCCGGAAGGGGGGATTAGGGCTGTGTGGTGCAGTTTGAGGTGTCTTGGCAAAAGGGGGGATTGAAACTTTGTGTATCAGTTTGAAGTGCCTTAACAGGTAGCAGTCCTGTCGTGTGAGGAAGATCCATTCAGATCTGCTCTGATGGATAGATCTGTTTAGATCCACTCTGATGGACAACAACAACAAAAAACTCCCTGAGACTTCCTAGCTCATCCATCCAGATAGCAAATTCTCTGTTTTTACTGTTATTCTCTATTTTTACTGTTTTTACTATTCCTTATGTTCTATTTTTATTATTCTTCTTTATGTAAAGCACTTTGAATTACCATTGTGTATGAAATGTGCTATACAAATAAAATTGGTGGTGCGTCGCCCTATTGCCCTAATGAAGAAACCGCCCCTGCTCTCAATGGAACGAAGCGTGCTGATGGGCGGCTCTTGCTCTCTCTCTGGCTGATGTGTGCGCGCTCACGTCCAGGAGAAGAATTCCGCCCTTTATGATGTCATTCAGAGCCATGCTCGAAAAACTTTCCCAAACTTATATGAACCATGAAGGAGTGTATTTAGCGTGAGAATCCAACTCTTTAGCTGTGTTAATAAGTCAGAATACATGAAATAGCATTAGACATCCTCTTTAAAGCTGCAATCCGTAACTTTTGGCGCTCTAGCGGTTAATAAACAGAACTGCATGTGTCTTGTGGAAGAACATTGTAGCCGGAGCTACTTCTCTCTGTTTCTATGACGAGTCACGCAGTTACTGTGAAACTCCGCAGCGGTTCCTACCAGACCGGTCTAAAATAGTCCGAATATAAACACTTATTGTAAGTGTACCATAATGATTCTGGGTAAGACAAAAACACGGTTTGGAAAATGGATTCATGTTGTACATTCTCATTATATAGTTTTTGTATATTTTGAACACAGAAAAAGTTACGGACAGCAGCTTTAAATAAATAAATATATTGATAAATAGCGTTGTGTATTGCTCATGTTTATTGCCAGCGGGGGCTTTAACTGTTCATGAGAGAGATTGCCTGAGGAAAGAAACTGTTCCTGTGCCTGTGTTCTGGTATTCAGAGCTCTGTATCGTGACCAGGAGTGCTTCTCAATTCTTATCCTCGTTTCCTTTCCTCGCTTCCTTTCCTCGCGTCTTAGCTCCACCCCTTCAGGATGCGAGAGAAGGACGCAAGGATAAGATGCGAGGACGGAGGAATTGAATCAAGTGAAATGATATCCTCGCTCCCTTTAGCGTCACTTCAAAGCGTCAACAGTTGCACTCGAGGGATCTACCCATATGTTGTTAAAGTTTGGTTATTTAAAAAAATTATAATAAATACTAATAAAGCAAGATGCCCCGTTGAAATATATGAGCTATAAAGTTAATTTAAACTGTAAAAGTAAAGCATACATTTAAATTATTGTGACAGATATGAAGGGGGAGGAGAATGTATACGTGCTTCAGGTTTGTAGACGAGAAAGACTTCCGCAAAGGATGCACTTATATCCTCGCTCATGACTCCTCAGGAAGCTTCCTCACTCCTCGTTCCTCTCCTCCTTGCGGTGCAGTTAGAGAACTGCGATGTCCTTCAACAAGATGACTGAGCTTGATGGGCTTCCGGGTCATAGGATGACGGAGGAGCGAAGGAAACGAGGAGGGATATTGAGAAGCACCCCAGACGTGTGAGAGGTCCAGAGGGATTCTGACTTACTTATGATTTGAGTCATCGAATATTTACTGCTAATCAGGTATGATCATATATTTATTATGGTCATGTTTGATTTCGTAAACTGTTACTGTAACATCCTTTTTTTTTTTTTTTTGTTAATGTTGCATAATTAAGTGATAGAAATGAATGGTTTTCCTTGTTTCAGTTCAGAAGTTGATATTGGATTTAATGTTACGGATCAAATGAATGAGTTCAGCTTTGAGAATGAAACCAGCCTGTTTGTTCCTCAGTATCTTCATGTTTCACTCTGAATGTTTCTTCATGTCTGTGGTGTTTGTTAAATAAACTACTGAACTGAAGTATGAACTGGCGTGTAGCTTCTTTATTTCTAAAGCTCTCTAATTTTACGTGCTTAGCTTCTCTAATACTCTTTTATTCTACCCCTGTAACGTTGGCTATCATCCACTTGTATATTTGGTACTACTGCCATCTAGAGGACAATAACAGGAACAACAACTAATGTCTTCAGTCTACAGTATCATAAACACCATCTTTATAATAGTGTGAGACTATTTACAACAGTGTCTCAGTTTTTCTGTGTGTTTGAACAATAAGATGAGAATAGTTAACAGAAAGAGAAATAAATCTAAACTAAATCTCTGGGTGCGTCTCAATCAGCTCCCTAGTTCAGTAGTCAGCGCACTGGTAAGGGAATCAGTCAGAGTGAGAGTTAATGGCTTTAAATTACCTGATAAGCAAAGCTCTTTTCTGTTTTGGCTGTGTTATGTTTGTTTTTCGGGGCATTCGCGCTGAAAACCAATGGTCTGTCACTCACTCTTTTTGCCACTCAGTGGGCGTAACCGCAGTCGTAACGGTTGTTATGACAACGTGAATGCCGCGAAAAACACACAAAACACTTCCAAAATGAAAAAGAGCTTTGCGACTGACTGTACAAATAGCTTTGACACAAAACCTGAGGTATATATTTACAGACTGCTGAAAGCTACAGAAAAAAGAAGCAAATGTATCGCTGCAATTCACAGAAACAGCTGGACCCCAGCAGAGAAACATGGATTTGCAGTTATCATTTTGTGTCAAATTGTTGGATTTTGAGGTAAAATCATACCTTAGTATTGCCTATATATTGTGTTGTTATTGTGTTGACAACTGATCAATTAAATATTTACCATCTTATATTCTGCATAATTGGGTGTTTTAAAAGTTTTAGGGCTGGACGATATGACGATATATAACATTGATATAAGTGATTACTCGGATTTAAACCTACCTATATTGTAGTTATATAAAATATTCACAGACAGATTTGCTTTATGTATTTCCCCCGTGTCGAAATCAGGCACATAAATGTCAGGAAACTCCTGGTTGCATGTCAATATCCATGGATTAGGTTTATTTGACATGTTGTAAGAAACACTTTCGAATCCAATCTTTAGTGTAATCGTTATTTTTACTCGCGTTTTCGCAGTTTCCTCTATTAAATCCAGTCATGCAGCAGGTTCTTTTGCCACTCAGTCCAGCTGAGGGAGCGCGTTCCGGCGGGAAAGTGACGTCGATGCTTACTCTCTATTTAGGACGAATTAATAGTTGTTATGAAATATCCGGTGTCTGAGATTTTCGGTGACAGTGGGTGGAGTTTACATGAATATTCACGAGTTTCCTGTTTTGAGTTAAAGCGCCACTGAAAGTGTTAGTGGATTGTCCTTGGATCACAGAACTGTTTTCTGTAATGTGATTGTGTTTGATTGTGTCGAATGAATTTATGATTCTTTTTTATTAATAACTGTTTATGTATGCTCAATTGTTTGTAGGTTACATTGTGTCGTGAGATATACTTTAGTAGTGATTACAGCCACTGGTGGTCTATCGTTAGGAAATTAGTCAACATCGAGTTTGTTTGTTTTAGTAGGTTACAACTGTTTTGATTTTATTTTAGTTCGTTTGAGAAGATAACTTGTATAAATGTATCTGTGGTTGCATAATAAAAGTTTCAGTTGTGATTGTGTCATTCCCTATTGCTTTCTCAGATAGCCTGCATAACTTTAACCAGACATTATTATTTTTAAAACACATTGAGAGTTAGATTTATGTTCCGTTTATGTTTTTGACATGCATTAATTATCGTAAACCTTCTTTATCCTTTTCTGCAAAACACACAATGTTCTATATGAATAGAAACATGATGAGACAGTGATATTAGCTTCCCTGCAGCACTTTCACAAGGTTTTATTTTAATGCGCTTTCCACAACAATTAAAATGTTAAAATTTAAGTGGTTAAATTGATCAGCTACAAAACTAAAAGTTACTAATGCAGGTTTTATTTAAAAATATTTAGGCTATATGGAGAAGACAATTGGCAAAAGTATGAGGAATATTATTATTATGTGGATAATCAGACATATATACATACTACTGTGATTGTTCTGTCATTTCTTTAATTGCTTGCTCAGTTGGTATATATTTTTAAGGAGACTTTATTAAATCCTAAAGTTGTGTTATTTTTTTCATATTATAAGGAAACATTCTCAGTCTTTTTTCCCACAAAATGATGCATTTCATTGACAAAAAAAAAAAAAAAAAAAAAAAAATTAATGTGGAAAAAACATGAAGCATTGTGAATCAGGATTCAGTTTAACAGTGTTGATATGAAACTATATGGAACTAAATGATCAAACCTGCAGTATATTCACAATGAAATGTATTAGTTATATTCTACAAGCTTTCCATAACAATTAACATTTTATTTATGTTAAATTAGCTGCTAAAATAATAGACCATGTAGTAATTTGCATATCTGTAATATCAAAGATGAAAGTAAATAATGAGAGTAGTTTCATTTTGAATAAAAAAAGAGCAACTGATTCTGTGTTGAAATTTTATTCACAAATGAGAAGTCACGACATATGACATATTTAATTAGCAAAAACACTTGTATTTAAACACACTTTACACAGGGTCTTTGGTTTGGTCTGCTCTTGTGATCCCAGTGATACCAGCCTTTGCTACTGACACATTCAATCTGAAATATATAATAAAATGACATTACAACAAACATGTATTATTAAAATTTTTAATACACTGTCATGTTCAAAACAAAGTGAAAAATAAAAGTGTCTGCTTTGTCTGGTGTACAGGGATATTTATTGGCAAAAGTCATATTTGGGAATGAAAGAATATTGGCTATAGATATTATATTAGTTATCACATGCGTAATTCACTGTGGCCTATTTGGATAGTCATTAAACTAGGCTATATTTAAAGTACATTAACATGTTTTCTTGCATGTGTGCAATCTTTGAAACATATTACATATAGAAATTCAAGTCTACCCAGATAGAAGTGCTTCTGCAAACTAGTTCACTGCTGCCTTCACCACAGGAGTTTACAATTAATATTATTATGCTACCATACATTTCGGCAAACTTTCAAAACTATATGCTCAAAAGACTCAAGGTAATACAGAAACAACAAAAACAGGCTACTTAAAACGCTATTGGCTCGTTTAGCGAATCCTAAGGACACCTCTGGCGAATCATTGGCTTTGTTCATATCAAACATAGCTAAACACATGACAGACATAACACAAAATAGCTTATATATAAAATCTTGTGCATCAGTAACAGTTAGAATATAAGCTTGACTCCGTTTAACGCTAAAACATAGGCTAATTACCTTTAATGTAAGCGAAGAGCGTGCACTAACACTTTCAGTGGCGCTTTAACTCAAAACAGGAAACTCGTGAATATTCATGTAAGCTCCGCCCAGTGTCACAGAGACTAGGCTTGTTTGAGATGAGCAAATTCTGCGCAGAACCGATCACCGGTGATCACCGCGAGATGCATGCCGGTTAGAAATGTGTCCGAGGGTGGGCCGCCTTGCTCTGATGTCATGCCGACGTGTGTCAAAAACCTCTCGCGAGTGCGAGGCGGACGTGTCGGATTCTGCAGTCGAGCGCAGTTGCTCTCCACCGTATGGAGTTCCGACGAGCTCTTTAATATGAAATTGCAACATCCACTCGTCTCACTGAACGTCACATCTGCGTCTGCCGAACGTCACGTCTGCGTCTGTCGAACGTGACGTCTGCGTCTGCCGAACGTGACGTCTGCGTCTGCCGAACTGCGACTGCCGAACGTGACACATTACAGTTCGACTGCCTGGACGTGACGTCTACGTGACGTCTGCGTTTGCTGCAAGGGTTTCCAGCACATTCCATACACTAATTTGAGCTTTATTATACCTGTTCATTCTCTATTATTGTTTACACTTATCCTCATTGGAAATAATATTTAACGTTTTCAAGTCCATTCATTTTTTTTCGCATGCAAGCCACCCATGCAGCTTTGTTACTACAAAGTGCCTACTTTCAATTTTATGATAAAATATATAGGCCTAGAATAAAAGTGTTTTTACGCTCTTTAATTTGAGACAATTCGCCAGGATGAATCAATGACGTTTTCCTCTAATATTTGCAGCAAGAAATAAACATGAATATTTGAATGCATGTTAAAAAATCAGAACAATTTAATATGAACCACTGTCTCATGCAATTGATCAGTCAGTTTAAAAAAAATGGCACTAATGCCGCTGTGATATTTGTACTGAATGAAAACAATTTTCGCACAGCGGCCAAAAGAAAAAAATGAATAAAAAAAATAAATAATAAAAAAATTGTGAGGGGATATTTGAATTATTTGTTAATAAACTAGTGTTTTCTGATTGTCACAAAGATGAATTTGACAATCTTGACTCATCTCCTCAACTGGACGCCCTTTAGATAAAAATGCTTCTTTACGGATTACATAGGCTATAAGAGTTTGTTTTCGATTTAATGATTTCGTTTTAAAGTAGTAATTTAAAGCATTTTATAGATATTTTTATCATCTATGAGGCAACTATTCGCTTAGTCTCGGTTCATTTTTGTGAAGACTTCCTTCTTAAGCCAGAGACGCAAAATGTTTTTTTTATATTTATTTATTTATTTAGCTCGGGTGTTCCTTAAAAAAAAAAACCTTGATTTTAACAAACATAGAATTTTCCCAAAATATTTCTAAATTAACTAAAGAAACGAAAAGAAATTGACCACCTTACCATTAAAAAACAAAACTGAAATATTGTAGTGGCTGCACATCAGCTGTGTTTGGGAAAGAGAGAGAGAAAGACAGACTCAGCTAAAATATATTCTGATTATGGTTATGGCTAAAAATCCCAGAAAATATCGAGATATCATTTTTGTCTCTATCGCACACCTTTATATAGCCTATTTAATTAATCTTTGCTTGTTTGGTACACAATCCACTGATCATAAAGCTTAAAAAAAACTTATCTTAGGTTTTCTCAACGATATCTGGTTGTCCTGCATCTTCAATAAACAAGTTAAAGTTAGTCCATAATGCAGCTGCTAGAATTCTTGCCAGTAGTTTTTACTTCTATTCATGACTTCTTTGTTAACTTATCTGTTTTCTTTTCTTCTTGTGGCTACTGAAACTATTTATTTATTTACATACTTGTATAAGCACCCAATCATTTATATCTGTTGTCGGAAAAAATGAATTAAACATGGGCCAACGACGCCATCTATTGGTGAGCGAGTGCCAGCGTCGTTGTTTAGCTCTATTTTCATTTCACGCATCCATTAATGATTCATTTCACGCAATGATAAGGATCGAGGACAGGACAAATAAATAAATAAACAAACAAATAAAATTGGTGAATCATTTATATAAGGTTTTACTTATTTATATATTGAAGGGGTGGGGTCTGGTTAATATTGTTATTATTATATTGTTACAATTTAAAATAATGGTTTTCTATTTTAATATACTTTATATTTATTTCTGAGATGCAAAGCTGAGTTCTCAGCATCATTACTCCAGTCTTCTTTGACGCATGATCCTTCAATGTCAACGTCGGATATTTTTACAGGATTGATTGATGAATACTGGCAGATTATTATTCAAAATATAGAAATCTTATCAATTTAACATTATTGCTGAATAAAAGTTAACATTTTCTTTTTAAAAAAGAAAGGAAAACATGATAAAATAATATTAGAATCCTAATTTATATTTTAAATGTAAAACATAAGAAGAGAGGTGCTTGAAAAACTGAACATTAGTCAGGCATAATGCATTTTTCCATGTATTTTATTATTATTTTACAGCAACAGTCTCAGATCTAGCCGCTGATTGCGATCGATGGGTTGGCCATCAAGCGTGTAGGCTACATTAAAAATGTAAAAAGATAAAAACACAATAACCCCCAAATGTAAAACATTTCAAAACGGAAAAAAGTTGCACTAAAAACTGACAAAAAAAAAAAAAAAAAAAAAAAGTCAGACGCAGACGTCACGTTACAAGTCAGACGGAGATGTCACGTCCATTGAGAGCAGTGAATGAAGTGCAGGTAAATTGTGCATTGGCTCACACACTGCACTGAGCCGTGTGAGGACCGTGTTCTGATACGTGTTAGCGGAAAAATAAATAAATAACTTCACTGCTACACGTGAATCACGCGTGAACGTCTGACTCCACACTTCACTGCCACACGTGATTTACGTGACGTCTGCGTGACGTCTACGCCTCGTCTGCGTCTTAAAATGAATGGATTTAATAGCAAAAAATTAAGACGTCAGTGAGACGTTCAGTGAGACGAGTGCATGTTGCAACGTCATATTAATGAGCTCGTCCGAACGCCATACCACCGACTGCGCTGACCAAAAGCACGATGGGAAACGACTTGCTGACGACACAGCTTAAAGCTTATTGGTTTAAACAACCGTGATGTATTGATCTGATTTAAAATGTTTGATTTTAAAACTCTAATATCATGTTTTTATGTGTAAAAATAATGTGTGAATATTCCCAAACTCTCTGACACAGTGATCTCTCTATGGGTTATGCGAACGTTGTCATTTATAAAAAAATATATAAAAACATGTCTATAATTAAAGTAAAAATGATTGATACACACATCTTTCGAATGGAAATAAATAACAAGTACTTTGGGTGTATTGTTCATTATGTTTATTTTCATATAAAAGCAACAGAACTTAAATTACATCCAGTTTATCAGCAACACAGCGCACGAGTGTGAATCCCGCGATATCCGCCTTTGATCTCGTAGGTTCTGATCCACTACGAGAACAGAGAACTGTTCAGGTGTGTTCGAGCTCATGCAGCGCCGCAAAGGCCGATCGGCGGCTGACTTGAAGCAGTGCATGCCAGTAAGAAATTTTGTCCGACTTGAGACAGCGCCGACACCATGTGACTGTGACGTATGGCTTCAAAGTACCACGAGAGCGATTCGAGATCAGCCGCCTGAGGCAGCCAGCGCAGTTTCTCAAGAGGAGCTGCACGAGCTGTGATGACGACACAGCTGTTTCACGATTGGCCGGATTCACCGCATGACAACGATCACGTGTGTTTCGTGTTTATTTTCACGCCTTCAGTTCCACGAATGCTTACAAATCTGTACTTTTATAACAGTTAAAGCTCTTTTCATGAAGTCACGATGTTATTGTGTCATGTTTATCAAAATAAAACTGATAAGAAACGTAGACCCCACAACATTGGTATTTAAATAATATATGCTTATATTGAACTTTATTCTTGTAAAAACAGATGCTGTAAGTGTAAGCCTCTTCAGTTCCACTCATGCTCATACACGCACTTTCAAAACAGTAGCCTACAATTCATATTTCATGTCGTTTTCATCTTTTTTTTTTTTACATTATTATTATTTGATTCATTTGTTTATAAAGGTTTTGTGTATAGGTTTATTTTGGACTTTCATACAAACTTTTACAGTATTAAGCATAAGTTTACAGCAAACGCCACACGATCAGCCATGACTGACGTAAATGCAGCAAACTACGTGAACCACAGCGTGTCCGACTTCACGTCTCCGTTTTCAGCTCCTCCCCGCCTGCACACGGCTACTCTCGCCGATCGGTTGCATCCAGCCGCAGCCGATGTCGAACACACCTTTCGTCTTGCCTGCACTTTTTTCACTCCTCCCCTAACTGCAGCCGCCTACTCTCGGCTGAACTTCAGGCGAGGCTAAGCGCATCTCAAACAAGCCTAATCTCAGACACCGAATATTTTATAACACCGTTCGCAAAGACCCGCCCCCTTTAGTTACTATAGGCTTGTTTGAGATGAGCAAATTCTGCGCAGAACCGATCACCGGTGATCACCGCGAGGTGCATGCCGGTTAGAAATGTGTCCGAGGGTGGGCCGCCTTGCTCTGATGTCATGCCGACGTTTGTCAAAAACCTCTCGCGAGGGCGAGGCGGCCTCATCGGATTCTGCAGTCGAGCGCAGTTGCTCTCCACCGACTGCGCTGACCAAAAGCACGATGGGAAACGCCTTGCTGACGACACAGCTTAAAGCTTAGGCCTATTGGTTTAAACAACCGTGTTCTATTGATCTCTTTTAAAATGTTTGATTTTAAAACTCTAATACCATGCATTTATGTGTAAAAATAATGTGCAAATATTCCCAAACTCTCTGACACTGCGATCTCTCTATGGGTAATGTGATTGTTATCAGATTTATAAAAATATATACAAATTGTCTGTAATTAAAGTTAAAATGAGTGATACACACATCTTTCGAATGGAAATATAACAAGTATTTTGGGTGTATTGTTCATTATATTTATTTTCATATAAAAGCAACAGAACTTAAATTACATCCAGTTTATCACCAACACAGTGCACGAGTGTGAATCCCGCGATATCCGCCTTTGATCTCGTAGGTGTCTGATCCACCACGAGAACAGAGAACTGTCCGTCTTGCCTGCCCTTTTTTCACTCCTCTCCTCACTGCAGCCGCCTACTCTCGGCTGAACTTCAGAGGCTAGGCGCATCTCAAACAAGCCTATTGCTATGTCCGACAAGCCATGCCGATGTCTCGCCACACATCATGTTCTCACGCAGTGAAAAATACTTCGCGGAGCAAAGAGGACACTGACAACGCGTCGACAGACAAGACAGAGCAGGTTAAAACAAAGTCTCAAATTTCAAATTTTGTCATTTTTAAAGAAATGTAAATAATAATAAAAAAATATTTTATTTTAGCGCTCCTCCTTTCCTTCTCTCGCTCATAGCAGACTAACGGATGGAGGGGCGTGGTTTAAGCGTTACAACCCAAGCCGTCACACTGACGTCATCAGAGAAGGAACGCCATTCCTTCTCAATAAAAGAGCATGAGACTACATCTTGGGTGCAGAAAGCATTTATATCCTAATATAAAATGCAAAAATAGTATTGTAACAACCACCCGAATAAGAGGGCATTAAAAGTATTAAAGTATAGTGTAGGAGTTCATAAAGAATGTTTTATACATAATAAAAAGTAGAAGTAAGTTGAGTATTTGGGGTCTGTTGGACCCGCATTTGAACTTTCCTTCATTAAAAACATGGTTCCTCTCATGAGATTTTGTCACACTTTAGAAATCTGAAAATCAGGAAATTTCCACACAGAAACTAAGGCCTGGTACTAGAGCACAAATGACATTTGGAACAAACATGCACACAAATAACTGCAACAGAGAGCATTTCTATAGAATCTGGAATTATTATTGAAATAAATGTGTGACTACAATTGTTACAGAGACTCTGACAGGAGGATGTTAGTGAACCAAAACACAAGACGCAAGTGAATGTAGTGATCATGAAATGATATCAGAGTTATGGCAAGAATAAAGTCTGAACTTAATCTCACTGATTCTTGAGAGAAGAGACAAAACATGTTTGAGATGTTAGTTTTTATTATTTCATAACACATTATTATAAACTGATATATTTGTAGACAAAGGTCTCAGCTAATGAACAGGTTTTTCTGAAAATGTTTTCTTCTAAAAATGTACTTCAGAACTTAATTTGTGTCAACTCCGTCAGACACATTAAAAAGATGCTATTTTAATTTGATCATCAACAACAGTGTAAAATACACATGACAAATATACAGCAGTAGTAGTAAAGTGAGATCTGTGTGTCTCTGAGAGAAATATAAACAATAAAGCCTTACAAATAAGAGTTTTACAAATCTGACACTGAAAGAGAAGCTCAAATAATCATCAGTATTTATTATGACAAAAACACACTTGAAGAATCTTTAAAGTTCAGCGTTCTGCTTTAGATTTAAGCACTTCCTGAAAAAGATGAACATGTAAAGCCATAAATGAATCAATCTCACCAATATTAATATATGCTGAATCAGTCATCATCAATCATGTACCTGATGTGTGAATATGTGCTTGATCTCCTTCAGCTCTTCTGGATCTGATGTGATAAAGCACAAGAATGACAGTAGCCACGCCCACCAGAGCAGAGAGGACCAATCGGATCACAGCTTCAGTAGGACCACAACAGTGGACTGAGGAATAAAAACATCAAAGTGAGATCAGCTCAGTCAATAAACGCTAATATCATCAGCGCTGCCGTACCTGAACATGTGTGACAGAGTTGAGTGATGTCCAGATGTTGAGTCTGGTGGCTGATGGGATTGTTCAGCACACAGCTGTAGGTGTTTTTATCCTGATATTCCACCTCCAGAGGTAGAGAGAGACTGATGCTGAGATCAGACACACTGATGCTGGACAATGAACTGTTTCCTTTGTACCAGGAGAGAGTCACATGACTCACATTCACCACTGAACACACCAATGAACATGATGATGATGATGATGATGAACATTGTGAAGAGTTACTGCTGATGACAGGAACAGGCAGACGAGCTGAAAACATGAGAGAATAAAGAGAAATGAGGATGAATGAAGAGATTCAAGAAACATCCAGAGGAACCAAGATGATCAAAAGTAGAGCATTTAAAACTATTGAATAGAAAGTTAAATATAAACCTGCTGTTCATGTGAAAGTAAGAGAATTAGTCATTTGAACTCATTAGTCATGATAAGATACTTCTTTAGATCTAGCTGTAATAAATAAAACACATGAAACTGATATTTAACTCACCGTAGACAATGAGACGAATAGAAGAAAAAAGCCTTGTGTGAATATGGGAGAAAAGAAAACGGCTGTGACTCTTAATACAATCATAAACTCCAGCGTGTTTCATTGTGGTGTTTGTGATGGTCAGAGATCCAGTTTGATTGTTCAGCTTCAGTCTGTCTCTGAATCTCCCACCAAGATCATCATCATTTACAGTGAATCTGTAAATAGATCATCGCTAAGACATGGCATAGACCATTTGATGGTCCATTTATTCAGATTCTTATATACTTCACCCAAAAATGAAAATGTGATGTTTATCTGCTTACCCCAGCGCATCCAAGATGTAGGTGACTTTGTTTCTTTAGTAGAACACAAATGATGATTTTTAACTCCAACCGTTGCCGTCTGTCAGTGGTATAATGCAAGTCTAAGCGGGAACTTGGACTATAAGAGTAAATAAAACACGACAGACAAATCCAAATTAAACCCTGCAGCTCGTGACGACACATTGATGTCCTTAGACACGAAACGATTGGTTTGTGCGAGAAAAATCAAAAAATCATCATTTGTGTTCTACTGAAGAAACAAAGACACCTACATCTTGGATGCGCTGGGGGTAAGCAGATAAACATCACATTTTCATTTTTGGGTGAACTATCCCTTTAAGGATTTTCAGTACATGTAGCATAAATGGGCTATAGCAAGTTATTGACAAGATTATTTCTATTATACTTAATTTTTTGAACATCTACACAGGTTCTGTCTCGCGCACAGACGCGCGTGCGAGCCTCTGAAAGCATTTGGCTGCAGAAAGACGCGTTCGGCGTGTGCACTGCGCTCTAGTGGACTTTTGTTTTCAAGCACTCAGTTCACTCTCGCATAAGCTGTTTTCAGTACACACACTGTTCCGTGCCATCACAAACAATTAGGCTGCACGTGGACGTCCGCAAACCCTCCTAATGACGAAAATTTCGTGATGCGGACGGTGCGCAGATGCCCGAAGTATACTTTGGGGTTAAGCCCCTAATTGCGGACCCCCAATCCGTCCGGGCCCATATGTACGTGCGTACCCAGACGCTACGCCACTGACTTTTTTGTTTCTTTATTCAATTTCTTACCTGATTACTACTGTTAGACCTACCTGAAAAAAAGAAAGCAGTCTATTTAATTTATATCTTTATTCTATTGTATTTATTTGTGCTATTGTTAGTAATTTGTTAATTTGCTCTTATTTTATTACTGTTTACTTGTCTTTTTTAAATTCAATTTACCATTTGAAATCAAGCTTCCTTTGTGCTGTGTGTAACAAAATTACCTAATTGTAAAAACAAATACTCTGAGTTAGCAAATATTCTGAGATAATTGTAATGGTAACTGATCAACGTATATATATGAAAAAAGCTTAAAAGTTTTATCATATAAAGCATAAAATCTCATATAAATCTCTTCAGAAGAAACTTTTGATTGCCTAGACTTTCAATAGATGGACAAAAAAATATATATATTAAAAATATCTAGCCTATATGAGAGTATCTACATTGTTTTTTTCCCCCATGGTATTGAAAATGGTATCGAATATCGGTTCTTTTCAAGATATCATATTGAAGTTAGAAATTGCAGTACCATGACAACACCACAGCCTATATATTTACTCCACGAACTAACTCTACAAACATGGAAAAGAGGGATAGATGGACCTCTCGACCTTACGCTGAGGAGAAAATCCAGTGCAACTTTGAGCAGACCAAGCAAAACATGATTATTGCTTCAAACAATAGTATAAAGCTATTCAAAACATCATTCAATGTAAATTGTGATAATCTTAATTAATAATTGCAATTACGCAATTTCAAGGGAATAATCGACAGTTATTTGTCATAATCGTGCATCCCTAAACTGAAGCCATAAAAACACATTTAAAACTCACCATCCAGACGCCACAAACAGAGCAAAACTAACTTGAGAAACATTTTCTTCATCGGTTCACTGAAAAGCCCACGATAGTAACTCTTAAAATGTCTGAAAACCCTCAGATTGATCTGAAACACACTGAACTGTGATATTTATCTGGTTGTGTGTGAATCCTCCCCCATCCTCAGTTTCCGTTCACACATTCATCTGCTTTAACATCACGAAAATCAACAAGCTTCTGCTGATCTTACATTTTCAAATGAATTCTGGGCCTGAATGAAACTAACAGCAGAAGAGTGAAATATTGGACTAGATATCTGAATCTACTGGTGTGTTATTTAGTGCTGTGATCTGTCAATCATATTTGACCTGTGACTCTTATTTGACTGTTGATGGATTCACTTTATTTCAGTGTAAAGATGTTTTGTGTGGAGTGGAAGATTGTGATCTTATTAGCAGGAGAGAAAATGAAGTAATGCTTCAGCCACAAACTGCTGACACGAGCATCAACCACAAACATCCAGCAGAAGCTGTTTATCCACCGACAGATCAAACCAGAAACACTGATGTTTGAACAGATAAAATAAAAAGGAAAAAACACTGCAGAGTCCATTTTGACTTCAAAGCCAGTAAATCACATGTATAATGTTTGCCTGTGTTGAGTTACTAGATCCAGGAAGTGTGCCCATATTAGCCGGTTCTGTCGACACTGCAGAGTAGAACTGTTTCAGGTTGAACTTCCTCAGCTGGTGAAGGAAGTACAGTCTCTGCTGGGACTTTTTCAGCTGGAGTCTATGTGTAACTCCCACTTCAGGTCCTGAGAGATGGTGGAGCCCAGGAACCTGAATGACTCCACTGCTGCCTCAGTGCTGTCCATGATGAAGAGTGGGAATAATGCTGGAGTGTTTCTCCTGAAGTCCACTATCATCTCCACAGTTTTGAGTGTGTTCAGCTCCAGGTTGTTATGACTGCACCAGACGGCCGGATTAGAGGTCTGCGCGGGTCTGTTTTTTTTCGTCCCGCTCCCGCGATATTATTCCGCATGCACCCGCTCCCGCCTAAAATTCAGTCTGTGTTCACCCGCTATCCACATTTCACGAGTTCACACTTACAAATAATCAGACAGTAAATAGTATGCGTATTTGGTGTGCTGTCCGAGGAGAGGGCTCCGAGCTCGGTATTTGGCCCGAATCCAGAGTAGGCTACTCCCCCATATTTAGAAAGTAACCAGGCAAGTGTGAGGAGACGGGGTGGTGGAGGGATGTAAAGCTGTCGAGGCATATGGGTGAGTTGACTGTGTCTATATATATAGCCTATATGCTTTCACCCATGCTGACTGTGTAGATATGTTGATTACTGATTGCTAACAGCTGGCTGAAGTGACGTGATGATTGTTACTCCTCCCGAATTTTGTTAATAAAACATCAAATTGGCTGCACAGATCCGATCTTTTGACCATATCCGATTTTTTGGCCAGTGTGTTTACATTAACTTAAGAGCGACTGGTATCCGATATCTGTGTTTACATTACTTCCTGTCCCAAAATGATTGTCATTGATAGTTTTACATGCACATAGTAGATACTCGGGTTTTGAAAATTATTATTTATATATTTCATGTTGAGTGGCCATGATTAGTCAGAATGGATAAGTTAACAGTCAGTGTCATGGAGGTATTGCAGCGCGAATTCTGACTGAACGGATATAGACCGGAAAATAAAGGTAATTTGCGTTTGATATTTTATCTACATGTTGTGTGGGTGTTTACACTCACCACAAGGTACTCCACTTTCTTAATAAATATTTCTTTTATTTAACAAGGGTTCCTTTTCTTTAAAAAACCTTTTAGACACTTAATTACACCAAAAAGAAACAAAACAACCTACAAAACTGCAAATAACAAAGAAAATTCAAAATAAATCAAACTCAAAATATAACCACATTAAATCAACAAACTGGGACAAATTAAATCAAAACCGAAGCAATCTGTTACAAAAAAACAAAATTATACAAAAAAATATCAATCACACATCACATAATTCCCAAAGAATAATAATAATAATAATACAAACAAATAATTTCCAATTAATTTCATACCTGTTACAAAAAAACCCCACTCTTACTCTATCCAATCTGGTTACTAGGATTCTCAGGGGTGCTTCCGATCTACAAATACATATAATACAAATAAAATAACTTTACATTTCTTCTCAAAACCCCACAACCAATCTCACACTTCATACCTTTTAAAACACCCAGGTTACACTCTCTGGTCGCTCTAGTTACTGGGGTTCTCGGGAGCACTCGCGGTCTACAAACACACATCCTTAACCAAACACCCCACACTATTTTCTTGTCAAATCAAACCCCTTAAAATGACTATATAACTCACCCTATCCTCCGTCAGTGCCGCATTTGTTTGGCGTGTATACCACGGTGTCTGTGCATCGCTCAAAATCTTCCGTGCTTGTCTCCCTTAAGTATTCCCATAGTTCCTCCCCGACCCCGCCTAACCAGAGCTCAATACCACATCCACCCCCCACTTATCAAATCATCGTCCCGATGATTACATATTTATCTGGGCTACCCAAACCTAAAAACTAAATTACGCCTCTTTCATCACTCTTTTTAATTCATTCATCACCTGCAGCAACTGTTCTAAGACCATTGCCATTTCCCCTACTTTTCTGGAAGGGGGCCTTAACCCATCATTTAATTCTGGGGGGATTGCTGCAGCTTCCATACCCTGCACAGATCGTGGCTCTCTAAAGGGATTCCTATGCTGTCCCGCTGTAGCCCTCTGCGAGCGTCGAACTGAAAAGTCTGTCCCAGTGGTTATTACTTGATCCTCCTCCCTGGAACAATCCTCTTCTGCACTCCTTTCCCTTTCAACCCCCGAAGACAGGCTTACTGGTACCACCACTCGGAGCTCCTCCAAATCTTCCTCAGACCCAGACGATGCTCTGCTTGAACTTGAGTCTGTACTTTGATGCTGAATTGACTCTACAGGGTCCTTCTGTAATGGTACACAACGTCGTAACTCCAAACGATGCACATTCCTTGGTGGACGTGATTGATCCACTGGAACTATCTTATAGAGCGCCTTATCCGGGTCCAATCTCTCCAACACACAGTGCGGCAAATCCTCCCAGATGTCCTGGATTTTATTTCTTCCCCTCACTCTTCGATTTCGTAAATACACTAGATCACCCGGATTCAGACTGGCATCTTTTACAACCCCTTGTCGTGTTTGCCTCTGCTTCGCCAAACTCTGTAACCGCTTCTGTGTCCACTTATATGCCTGTTGTAGTTTATGCTGATGTTCAGTAACCCACGTCTCTACCCGTCCTTCTCTTCTTTCTGCCACCCCACCACTTAACCAATGGTCAACTGGGAGATCAGGACTCCTGCCAAACATCAAGAAGAAGGGAGAGAATCCAGTTGTGCTATTTTCAGTGGTATTATATGCAAACAGTACTTCATGTAAGTATTCATCCCATCTTAATTTCTTTTCAGGAGGAAGGGCCCTGAGGAGGTCGTGTAACGTTCTATTAAATCTCTCACACTGCCCATTACCTTGAGGGTGAAATGCTGTCGTTCGACTCTTCTGCATACCATAAATTTCACATAACTGCTTCACAACTTCGGCCTCAAAGCACCGCCCTTGATCAGAATGAATTCGAACTGGAACTCCGTATCGATGAATCCACTCCTTGACAAGCACCTTGGCCACTGTTATGGCCCTCTGATCAGCTGTAGGTATGGCTACTGTAAATTTAGAAAAGACATCAGTTATAACAAGCACATTTTCTTTTCCACTCTGAGAACGTTCCAGCATGGTAAAGTCCAGAGCCACAACCTCCAAGGGTTTAGATGCTTGAATACTATTCATCACTGTTCTTACTTTAGGCTGAACGTCCTTAGACACAATACAACGAAGGCAATTCTTGCAGAGCTCCTGAACATCCTGGTACATCCCGGGCCAATAAAAGCGTTGCCGTACTAATTTAAATGTTCTATCAATCCCCTGATGACCTTGACGGTCATGCAGCTGACTCAGAACTTCCTGCTTTAAGACTTGAGGTAGCAGAAGCTGTTTTACCCAACCCCCTCTAGCATCTGCGATGACCCTATAGAAGATGCCTTCATGTTCTTCCACTTTATCCCACTGTCTCAACAGCTCCAATGTATCTTTTAACTCCTCTTTTCTTTCTTTCTTACCTGGCCCTTCCCCCTTACTCCAATAGAACTTAAACCGGGAGATAACGGGGTCCTGTTCTTGCAAGCTCTGCAAATCTTGTGTCTGGAATTCAGGAAAAACTGAAACAACATCCACTGCAGCTACAGATTGAGGTAAAACACTCCCTTCCTCCTGTCCTCCTACCGCATTTTGTCGGGACAGGGCATCGGCATTTCCATTCCTCTTTCCTGGACGATACACAATTTCAAAGTCAAACATGGCCAACTGTGAGGCCCATCGTTGCTCTACCGCCCCCAATTTAGCGGTCTTCAAATGGCTCAGTGGGTTATTATCAGTAAACACGATGAACTTATTTCCAATTAAATAATCCCGGAATTTCTCTGTTACTGCCCACTTAAGGGCAAGGAACTCCAGCTTCATTGTACTGTAATTATCCATATTACGTTCCGATTCCCTTAGACCTCTACTAGCATAGGCCACCGGCCTCCGCTTACCTCCCACATCCTGGGAAAGCACTGCTCCGAGTCCGGTATGGCTGGCATCTATTTCAAGCAAGAAAGGCTTAGTGAAGTCAGCATACACTAGCACAGGAGAAGATGTTAATTTCCTTTTTAATGTTTGAAAAGCTTCTTCACATTGATCATCCCACCTCTGTCTGAATTGTTCATTAGTTAAGTATACTCGTTTCTTTTGCTTCTTACCCTTTAGCCTGTCCCCCACGGCGGCCAATTGATGTAGCGGGGCTGCAATCCTGGCGAATCCTTGAACAAAACGTCTGTAATAGCTTGCAAATCCCAAAAAAGATCTAAGCTCTTTCGCTGTCTGAGGTTTCGCCCATTCTGCCACTGCTTGAATCTTCTCAGGGTCTGTCGCCACCCCCTCACTAGAGATGACATGACCCAAGTAACGTACCTCTTGTTGGAAAAAACAGCATTTACTGAGCTTAACTTTAAGTCCATGATGCTGAAGTTGTTGCAAGACCTTCTCCAATCTCTCCAGATGTTGCTCCACTGTTGATGAAAATACAATCACATCATCCAAATATAAGAGCACTGACTGGAAACTTTCATCACTGAATATGCGTTCCATCAGACGCTGGAAAGTGCTTGGCCCATTGGATAATCCATACAGTAAACGGTTATACTCAAACAGGCCAAAAGGAGTACAAAAAGCAGTCTTTTGTTTATCTTCCTCTGCCACAGCCACTTGATTGTATCCACTTGCCAAATCCAAGGTGGAAAACCAACATGCTCCACTCAAAGCATCTAAAGATTCTTCAATTCTAGGCAAGGGATATGAATCTCTCCTTGTTTTAGCATTCAACTGCCTATAGTCCACGCACATCCGAATTGATCCATCCTTTTTCTTTACAATCACAATCGGTGATGAATATGGGCTGCAGCTCTCCCTAATGACATTTTGCTCTAACAATTGTTTAATATGTGCTTTAACCTCCTCATATTGAGTAGGGGGCAACCTCCTATACCTTTGACAGACGGGAGCATCATCTAACAATGGAATCCGATGTTCAATCAGATCAGTATACCCCAAATCCCCACTTCCTTCAACAAACACAGAGGCATATTTATTCAATAACTCCCTAGCCTTCACCTCCTGTTCCACATTCAACCGAGGAAAATTAAGGGTACTAAATCGTTGAGGGACTGTTACCCCTGACTGGGCCACATTACTTTGTTCAATAAAAACTGTACACTGTTGTTCTTGCTGTACCGGAATAAACTGAATATCAAAATCCCCCCCACTTACTACCACCTCAGCCCTATGTACAGACGCAAGTCGAATGTGTGGGTTTAAAAACACATCACTAGTACCCACATTCATAATTGGGACGAGCAATTGTCCTTTTTCTGGGGACACTATTGAACCTACCACTAACAGGTCTGCTGGTAAACTCCCCTCACTCTCTACTAGAGGTTCTAGCAGCAAGGATTCTTTAGGCATGAGTCTAGTATACCCACTTGTTGCACAAACCAATTGAAGAGTACCTGCTGCCACCTTAACTGGACTTGGGGCCAGCAGGTTCACAAAAGATTGTTTTTGCGTATCATGCAATTGACAAATTTCCAACGCCTGTTTCAAAGAGACTTCACATTGCTGCATTATAGAACTTTTTGAATACTGAGACCCAAACTGTTGCTTCAAAAGACCCATGACAATTTCGAATTACATTCATACCAATCAAACCTGGCACCAGTTTCTTTCTTTCTCTTGTCTCTAGATCTAGTGTATCTTTCACAACTAACACCCCCTGTTTTGGAAGTATTTGGTCAAGGATTTTGATATCTAGCTCTAGATATCCCACATATGGGATATCTAGGCCATTGGCTGCTTTTAACACCAGCCAACCATGTTGTTGATTTTGATGATTTGATAAGTTTAGATAATTCTTCCTCTCCACGAATGATTCTAGTTTTATCAGGGACACTCAACTGTCTGAAGCGCTGTAGACGGTTCTGTTTATAATTTTCTTCTAATATTTTCCTAAAGAAGCAAAATGCTGCTCTTTAAACGTCACAGTTGAACTCTGTTTCAGTTATCATGGTCAAATAAGACTAGGATTATGTTTGTTTTCTATTAAGAGATTTGAAAAATAATAGAACCAGTGTCAATCAAACAGTTTATTTCCGCATCCCCCATCTTCACCACAGTGACTCAGGTGTACTAAGGCGATGAAATGCTCGGGGAGATTATTTATAAAGCAATCTTTAGTGGTAGAAGTGATGGTTCTACCATATTTATGGCTGGGTGGTGGTTTTGTAGCCTTGGCTAACTGTATTATACACGACACTAAATAATGATCTGATATATCATCGCTCTGCTGTAGAATTTCAACAGCATCAATATCAATTCCATGCGACAGTATCTAAGGTATGATTACGACAATGAGTGGGTCCTGACACGTGTTGTCTAACTCCAATAGAGTTTAAAATGTCTGCAAATGCCAATCCAAATGCGTCTTTATTATTATCTACATGGATATTAAAATCACCAACAACAAGGACTTTATCCGCAGCCAGTACTAACTCTGATAGAAAATCAGCAAATTCTTTGATAAAGTCAGTATGGTGCCCTGGTGGCCTGTATACAGTAGCCAGCACAAATGTCAACTTACATAATGTTACATAAAGCACCATCACTTCAAAGGAGTTATATTTGAAATTCTTTTGAATGATTCTGAATATATTACTATAAATTACAGGGCTTGGAACTGGGATACATTTAAAATAATGTAATCGTCTGGTTTTAGCCAGGTTTCTGTCAAACACAGCAAGTCTAGTTTATTTTCTGTGATAATTTCATTTACAATAAGTCTTGAAGAAATGATCTAATATTCTGCCAAGCTTTATCATTTGTTTATCTAATTTATCTGTATTTTCATTTTTTGAACATCAATTAAATTTTTACTTAAAAGGTTTCGGTTTTTTGTATTTACTAGTTCGAGGTCAGACAAGTCTCTATGTGATAATATCTAGGTGAAAGAGTTTTATGTGCTGTGAATTATTTGAGTTCTGTACGTGACGTAGCAGACCGGTTTAGCCAGTTTGTCTGCGTCCTATCTGGGCCCTGGTTTGTCCCACTTTTTGACACTTAAAACAAATAGGCTGTCCTGAGGGATCAAAGGCATATGATCTTCGTGACACTCCCTGCGGCTGCCTATTAACGACTTGCAAACTGGCTATTTTTTCAGTTAAATCACTTAACTGCTTTTGCTGACTTTTCATCATACCAAACAACTCTACTAACATTGAATCTGAACTCTGCTTTGCAATCACTGTTTCACTATCAATAGTACTAAAGGTCTCAGACCCCCCTGATGTTTCAGAAGAACTCACTCCATCCCCAGCCCACTCAACCGCTTCTTTGCAGACATCAAGAAATGTTAGGCTTGGTTTCTGTCTAATCATTCTTTTTAGCTCTCTACAGAGTTCTTTACTTCTCACATTCTCTGCAAACTGATCCCTAAGCATGATATCTTCTTCAGACACGCCCCTGGGATTACAACTTTTCAATTCTTTTAACAGAGCCATTAATGCATGTGAGAACTCAATCAGAGTTTCAGTTTTCCCTTGTTGTCTTTCAAAAAACTGTCTCTGCAATGCAGTAAATGATTGAGCACTCCCAAACACTTCAAGAAGAGCTTCAAAAACTCCCTCTGGGCTGGAACGTATTTCCTTGGGTCTATACTTAATTTCCTGTTTGGCCTCACCCTCTAAGTGTTCCCATATAAAATCTGCTGCCTGAGCTTGAGTGAAATTTCGGGCCTTAAACACACTTTTCAGGTCCTCAATCCAATCACTCAAAGGTACACTTGAAGATTTACCTGTATAAACTTTACATCTCTTCTCTCTTGGTACATAAACTACCTCTACCTTTGTTGTACTTCGTTCTTGCCGCACAGTCCCAGTGTCCATCCCTACATCTCTTGAAAGTCTCTCATTTTCAATGGCCAGTCTGTCCTTTTCCTCCTTCTCCTTCGCCAGTCTCCTCTTTAGGTCTGCCAGCTGATCCTGAAGCTCCTCCATTATGACTCTCTGTACTGCTGATAAACCACAGTCCTTAGCCCCTGTTCGATCGTCTCTGTCTTCGCCACGGTTTTGATTTAATTTGTCCCACCGAAACAAACAAACAAAAAAAACCCCAAAACAACAGAAAAAGGAAAAAAAAAAAGAAAAAAGAAAAAAAAAAAGAAAAGAAGTACCCCTAAATTGGAGGTCCCTTCCTCGTCGCCAAAATTCTGTTGTGTGGGTGTTTACACTCACCACAAGGTACTCCACTTTCTTAATAAATATTTCTTTTATTTAACAAGGGTTCCTTTTCTTTAAAAAAAACCTTTTAGACACTTAATTACACCAAAAGAAACAAAACAACCTACAAAACTGCAAATAACAAAGAAAATTCAAAATAAATCAAACCCAAAATATAACCACATTAAATCAACGAACTGGGACAAATTAAATCAAAACCGAAGCAATCTGTTACAAAAAAACAAAATTATACAAAAAAATATCAAATCACACATCACATAATTCCCAAAGAATAATAATAATAATAATAATACAAACAAATAATTTCCAACTAATTTCATACCTGTTACAAAAAAAAACCCCACTCTTACTCTATCCACTCTGGTTACTAGGATTCTCAGGGGTGCTTCCGATCTACAAATACATATAATACAAATAAAATAACTTTACATTTCTTCTCAAAACCCCACAACCAATCTCACACTTCATACCTTTTAAAACACCCAGGTTACACTCTCTGGTCGCTCTAGTTACTGGGGTTCTCGGGAGCACTCGCGGTCTACAAACACACATCCTTAACCAAACACCCCACACTATTTTCTTGTCAAATCAAACCCCTTAAAATGACTATATAACTCACCCTATGGCATGAGTGAGCAGGAGTAAGTATTCTGATTAATTATTTTGTATAGTATTTTAAAATGTAACGCCAGTACGCCATATTAAGTTAATGCATACTATTGCCTGCGAGCTTCTCCTCCTGTCTGTACGGTAATTTCTCTACTGTGCGACAGAGAGTCGAGTGGTTATGACGCAATCGTTAGCCTATTTTTACAAAAACTGTTTCTACGGGGCCATAATGTAACATAGAAGGTAATGGAGCCCTTTATACATTGTCGTGTATCTTTAGAAATAAATAATGGACAAATGGAGTCTTTAAACGCCTCAGATGTAAAGTTATTCGCTGTCAAAGTGACGCCAAAATGAATGGGAGTCAATGGGATGCTAACGCAAGTGAAGTTCTGCTACAAGATGGCGGCACGCAGCCGACTTCAACTTCTGGTCGACTTCCTTGGGCACTGGTATACCACGGTGTCTGTGCATCGCTCAAAATCTTCCGTGCTTGTCTCCCTTAAGTATTCCCATAGTTCCTCCCCGACCCCGCCTAACCAGAGCTCAATACCACATACAGTTATCAGTTAGCCTATAGAACTCCATTTTTTTTTTTTTTTTTTTTTTTTTTTTTAAATGAATTCAAGCAAGCTAGGGAGAGAGCGCGCGAGAGAGAAACTCTAGAGTAGCTACAGTGAAGCTTTTGGCTTATAAGAAAAACAACACGGCGGTCACTTTACAATTAAACGGGCAAAGGTTGAAATTCAGCTGCAAAATGTATGTGTGCACAATTTCTTTCTAAAAAAAAATAGATAACGTTAGACATATAAAGTTCCCACCTCAATAATAAAGCTGCGAATTTTTAGTGCGAGTGCATACAAGCACGTCTGCTTCATAATACAACATAAAAGCTACCTTTTAGTAAGAAAACGTGCCACCCTCGCCGTGTGGTGGCTTGGGATTCCAATGGGAATCGGATATGCGTGTTTTTAGACTTAGGTCGCATGTCCAGAGATCGGATATGTATCGGATTTAAAACCACATTTGGAAGTGGCTCAGATCGGATGCGAAAAAATCGGATCTCATGTGGATTTTTGTGTTTACACGTGTGCAACTAATTCCGATCTGTGTCAGATGCATGTGAGCAAAAGATCGGATGTTTTGTGCCAGTGTAAACGCAGCCATAGTGATTTTCGTTCCGACCCGACGGGTCCCGCTAAAGATTGTTTCCAGAATCTCGCGTTTAAACTTCCCCTAAAGAAAGAGAGTGATTGGGGATAACAAATATAAAATGTTGCATACAAGATTTGTATTTGTTATTTGTCTATGATGCTGCCAACACCTTAAAAAATGCCAGAGAAAAAATGTCACAAAGAATAATAAGCTAAATATCACAGAGAAAAATAGGCTAAATTAAATAGCCTACAACATGTCCCTCAAAACTATATAAGCTAAACCTAAATTACATAAACGAAAACTGTTGGCTTACTACTATACTGCAAGATTAAATCTTTTTTAACATCCGCGCAAGAACAGAATGACGCTGACTGACGACCGTTTCAGAACGTCTCTGCTTCAAACTCCGATCACAAAGGTGCACTCGCGAAGGTACACTATAGTTACCGACCGCAATCCGCAATCCGCCATTCAAAACTTAATCCCGCGCAGCAAGAAATCTTATCGGGTCCCGCGGTTCTCTTTAACCTCCTGTCTGTGAGCAGACACGTCACTGTCCTGGAAGAGGCCGATGAGTGTGGTGTCATCAACAGACGGCAACAAACTCTGACGTAATCTGACCTGGCCACGAACCGTTGCCATGACGATGAGGCAAGTCCCCTGCAAAGACAGCTGTTTGATCGCGCCTGCGCCTCACGCACACACAACAAAGCAGTGGAAACGTGACATCGCAGCTTGTTCATTATAAAAAATAAAATATTGTTAAAAAAAAATAAAATATACAAAAGGTACAATAGTCCATAGTGCAATCCGTGCCATTCAGCAAGAGCAGCGCTGCTCCACTTCAACAAAAGAGAGAGGTAACGTTAACCACTATGAGAGCAACGCAGGTTTACCTTCAGTTTCGTTTTTAATAATTCGTTTTGGCTTGTTTAGCTACATGGTTGTATATGCTTATGGGTCTCGTTAATAAAAAGGGTCGCGCTAAAAAAAATTGTTTGTTGGTGCGGTGTGAATTGGCCTTTTAAGATGCCATCGATAGCTGTAGTGATCTCTGTTGCTTGGGCGACAGCTATTTTTTTGCATTTGTCTTCAGTTCTTCGCATAAGACAAAGGAGACGAGCCTGCGTGTTTCCTCAGGAGTCCCTGGTTGATACAGAACATACAATACTGATGAATAAGCACGCAAACTGAATGCACTTTTTGTTTATATCATGTAATGTACACGTATTTATGGACGTAACCACAACAAAACAATACATTAATCAGGCATGCGGCAAAAAGACAAGTTAGCTGCCACCGGATTTGAATTTATGTTGTCAAATCAACGCGGGTTTCAATAAAATATAAAAAAAATATGTTGTGGAACTATCATAAAGTAAAAAACTGTTTTCATAGCGATTTTAACAAATCTTTTTTCGGAGAACATAACCGTATACATGAACACAAGATTAAAGGCAACATAAAACAAGTGATTATTTATTACTAAAATACTGTTTACCGTAAAAAAATACTTACATTTATGGGTCTCTCTGCTCGCTTGGTCGGCCATGTTGGAAATTTATCATACCCCTTCGTCTGAAGTGTGGTCCCGAAAAATCTTCGTTTGAAGGGCTACCTGGCCCTTCCCCCTACCCCTTCCCCTCCAACCAAATGAGAATTGGGACACCCCTACCCCTTCACGTGAACGCGCGAAACAAAGGGGAAGGGGAAAGGGGTAGAATTGGGATTGGGCCAAAGTCGTGGCCTTGAGATCATATGTTGAGGGAACGACATCTATTTCTTATGGCCACGAGTTAAAACAACCTGCGCGACCATAGCAACCTGGAATTATCATTAATTTATAAGATAATAATGTTTATTTTAATTAAGAAAAAGCGCATAATTAAGAAATGATTATATTAACATGTTGTTGTGTGCGATTCCTACAGCAGCATTCGAATGAAGTTTATCAATAAATAATAGAATATGCCGTGTATATTTTTATCACATCCAACAGTCTTTGAAATCAATTCACTGATTGTTAATGTTTTATTTCATATTTTTATATTATTTATTAATATTATTAGGCTATTATTGGTTATTTTTTTTCTTATTCATTGCCCTATTTGCTTTATTTCCCCCTTCATTTCCCGTACTCTTTCTGTAGGTCTATATTATGTTAGCTATATTTTGTAAATACT
Source organism: Megalobrama amblycephala (assembly GCF_018812025.1). Classification (NCBI taxonomy): domain Eukaryota; kingdom Metazoa; phylum Chordata; class Actinopteri; order Cypriniformes; family Xenocyprididae; genus Megalobrama; species Megalobrama amblycephala. Next base: position 9,162 of record NW_025953339.1, on the reverse strand, counting down.
TTAAATGCCAGATCATGCCAATAAAATGTGACTTTATGATTGTAGCCATGAAGATAGGCTAAATGAGGGTCTGTTATCATTTGTAGCCCCTCGTGTCCCTGACAGCAATTTAAATGAAGTTCGAATAATTTATTATTATTAATTGGTTATATGTTACAAGATATATGTTACAACTTTTCAGATTTTGATTAAAGATTACCACGACAGTTTTTTTCTGTGTAATAACTTGGACAGATTAATTGTTCACCACAAGACTAGTAATATGCACTAACAAAGTGGGTCAATTTTGATTTCATGCCGACTTTAATGGTGCACACTCATATTACACAAATATAATTCATTTCTAGAGCTGGACATTTAAATAAGGATCAAATGACTGAGTTCAGCTTTGAGAATGAAACCAGCCTGTTTGTTCCTCAGTATCTTCATGTTTCACTCTGAATGTTTCTTCATGTCTGTGGTGTTTGTTAAATAAACTACTGAACTGAAGTATGAACTGCCGTGTAGCCTCTTTATTTCTAAAAAGCTCTCTAATTTAACGTGCTTAGCTTCTCTAATACTCTTTTATTCTACCCCTGTAACGTTGGCTATCCTCCACTTGTATATTTGGTACTACTGCCATCTAGAGGACAATAACAGGAACAACAACTAATGTCTTCAGTCTACAGTATAATAAACACCATCTTTATAATAGTGTGAGAGTATTTACAACAGTGTCTCAGTTTTTCTGAGTGTTTGAACAGTAAGATGAGTGTTTGAACAGAAAGAGAAGCTAAATCTCTGGGTGCGTCTCAATCAGCTCCCTAGTTCAGTAGTCAGCGCACTGGTAAGGGAATCAGTCAGAGTGAGAGTTAATGGCTTTAAATTACCTGATAAGCAAAGCTCTTTTCTGTTTCGGATGTGTTTTGTGTTTTTCGCGGCATTGACGATATATATAACATTGATATAAGTGATTACTCGGATTTAAACCTATATATTGTAGTTATATAAAATATTCACAGGCAGATTTGATTTATGTACGTTATTTCCCCCGCGTCGAAATCAGGCACATATAAATGTCAGGAAACACGATTCCTGGCTGCATGTCAATATCCATGGATTAGGTTTATTTGACAAGTTGTAAGGAACACTTTCGAGTCCAACCTTTAGTGTAACCGTTTGTTTTACTCGCGTTTTCGCAGTTTCCTCTATTAAATCCAGTCATGCAGCAGGTTCTTTTGCCTTTTGACCGTTCGCAAAGACCCGCCCCCTTTAGTTACTGTTGCTGTGTCCGACAAGCCATGCCGATCTCTCGCCACATCATTTTAAAGAAATGTAAACAATAAAAACCGTTTTGTTTCAGGGTTTTATTTTAGCTCCTCCTCTCGCTCATAGCAGACTAACGGTTGGAGGGGCGTGGTTTAAGCGTTACAACCCAAGCCGTCACACTGACGTCACCAGAGAAGGAACGCCTTTCTTTTACTGTCTATGGGACCGGAAGTAACTTTTCAGATTTTGATTAAAGTGACAAACAATCATTTTCTGTGTATTAACTTGGATTAATTGTTCACCACAAGACTAGTAATATGCACTAACATAGTAAATAGGGTCAATACTGATTTCATGCCGACTTTAAGCGCGTGTGGCAGTTTGAATTCTTGGTGAAATACCCATTTAAATAATTGTTGTCCATGATGTGATGGAAAAATTACTAATAAAAGAGCATGAGACTACATCTTGTGTGCAGAAAGCATTTATATCCCAATATAAAATGCAAAAATAGTATTGTAACAACCACCCGAATAAGAGGGCATTAAAAGTATTAAAGTATAGTGTAGGAGTTCATAAAGAATGTTTTATACATTATAAAAAGTAGAAGTACGTCGAGTATTTGGGGTCTGTTGGACCCGCATTTGAACTTTCCTTCATTAAAAACATGGTTCCTCTCATGAGATTTTGTCACACTTTAGAAATCTGAAAATCAGGAAATTTCCACACAGAAACTAAGGCCTGGTACTAGAGCACAAATGACATTTGGAACAAACATGCACACAAATAACTGCAACAGAGAGCATTTCTATAGAATCTGGAATTATTATTGAAATAAACGTGTGACTACAATTGTTACAGAGACTCTGACAGGAGGATGTTAGTGAACCAAAACACAAGACGCAAGTGAATGTAGTGATCATGAAATGATATCAGAGTTATGGCAAGAATAGAAGTCTGAACTTAATCTCACTGATTCTTGAGAGAAGAGACAAAACATGTTTTAGATGTTAGTTTTTATTATTTCATAACACATTATTATAAACTGATATATTTGTAGACAAAGGTCTCAGCTAATGAACAGGTTTTTCTGAAAATGTTTTCTTCTAAAAATGTACTTCAGAACTTAATTTGTGTCAACTCCGTCAGACACATTAAAAAGATGCTATTTTAATTTGATCATCAACAACAGTGTAAAATACACATGACAAATATACAGCAGTAGTAGTAAAGTGAGATCTGTGTCTCTGAGAGAAATATAAACAATAAAGCCTTACAAATAAGAGTTTTACAAATCTGACACTGAAAGAGAAGCTCAAATAATCATCAGTATTTATTATGACAAAAACACACTTGAAGAACCTTTAAAGTTCAGCGTTCTGCTTCAGATTTAAGCACTTCCTGAAAAAGATGAACATGTAAAGCCATAAATGAATCAATCTCACCAATATTAATATATGCTGAATCAGTCATCATCAATCATGTACCTGATGTGTGAATATGTGCTTGATCTCCTTCAGCTCTTCTGGATCTGATGTGATAAAGCACAAGAATGACAGTAGCCACGCCCACCAGAGCAGAGAGGACCAATCGGATCACAGCTTCAGTAGGACCACAACAGTGGACTGAGGAATAAAAACATCAAAGTGAGATCAGCTCAGTCAATAAACGCTAATATCATCAGCGCTGCCGTACCTGAACATGTGTGACAGAGTTGAGTGATGTTCAGATGTTGAGTCTGGTGGCTGATGGGATTGTTCAGCACACAGCTGTAGGTGTTTTTATCCTGATATTCCACCTCCAGAGGTAGAGAGAGACTGATGCTGAGATCAGACACACTGATGCTGGACAATGAACTGTTTCCTCTGTACCAGGAGAGAGTCACATGACTCACATTCACCACTGAACACACCAATGAACATGATGATGATGATGAAGAACATTGTGAAGAGTTACTGCTGATGACAGGAACAGGCAGACGAGCTGAAAACATGAGAGAATAAAGAGAAATGAGGATGAATGAAGAGATTCAAGAAACATCCAGAGGAACCAAGATGATCAAAAGTAGAGCATTTAAAACTATTGAATAGAAAGTTAAATATAAACCTGCTGTTCATGTGAAAGTAAGAGAATTAGTCATTTGAACTCATTAGTCATGATAAGATACTTCTTTAGATCTAGCTGTAATAAATAAAACACGTGAAATTGATATTTAACTCACCGTAGACAGTGAGATGAATAAAAGAAAAATGCCTGTTGTCAAGAGTGGATGCTGCTAAATTGAGGATATAATATGTATATTCTCCAGTGTGTTTCATTGTGGTGTTTGTGATGGTCAGAGATCCAGTTTGATTGTCCAGCTTCAGTCTGTCTCTGAATCTCCCATCAAGAACATCATCATTTACAGTGAAGCTGTCGATCAGTTTATTGATTTCAGCTATTGTACTCTTTCCAAACGTCCACCAAATCCAATCACCGTCCTTTATTCCAGTAAGATCAGAGTTTAGAGTGACTGAATCTCCCTCCGTCACTGACACTGAAACAGGGTTTGTCACAGATAAACAAATTATAATGGTTTATTAAATTAAATAGTTTAACATTTAAATTTGAAATAAACAATATCATAAAACAGCAAAAAGAAACAAAATGATGAATTCTCTTTCAGCTTTATCATTAAAACAGGTGAAAACGTTTTTGAACTCACCAAAGACAGTGAGATAGAAATGATCACTCTTATTGTTGGTCAGTAGTTCATAAACTCCGGTATGTTTCATTGTGATGTTTGTGATGGTCAGAGATCCAGTTTGATTGTCCAGCTTCAGTCTGTCTCTGAATCTCCCATCAAGAACATCATCATATACAGTGAAGCTGTCGGCCGTTACATTGATGACAGCTATTACAGTGCTTACATAATCTCCAAACCACCATTGAATCACATCATCATCCTTCATTTCAGTAAGATCAGAGTTTAAAGTGACTGAATCTCCCTCCGTCACTCTCTTCATTTCACCAAACACTCCTGAAGAACAGAGTTTTTCACAGATTAAAGCTTTAAACTCACTTGATGTTGGTTTGATAATCTTCACTGAAATACGTTTAATCATGTAAATGTGACGTGAATAATATTCTGCAGCAGCACAAAGACAAAAGATGATGAATGAAAAGAGAAATAGATTTATATATGGATCAATAACTAAAAAAGACACTTTAATGTTTAATGTCACACTAAAACTAATGCTGTTGAGTATCTGAGCTTCATATTTATATTATTTTATTTAATCAATCCATAATAACTGAGTTTAGAGCTGAATTCAAACTTGATGTGACAGTAAAATAGGCTAATAAGCATATTATCAAAATAAACGAAGATTATCATAGAATGGTCAGCTGAAGTAAGCACCTTATGAACTGGGAATAAATACAAACTGCACAAAACTACACATGTACATATTTATTTGTGTAACAGGATTAGGTGATTGACAGCAGTGTTTGCCTATCAGTGAATAGTACCTCCTATTTAAAGGCCGATTGGCTGTTACCTGGGATGCGTCACGTCCGTTTTCCCCCTTTGTTTTGGCTGTGTTGACGGTGGCTGTGGGTAAGTGTGCTGTGTTTTAATACGGTGACTTAGAAATTGTTGGCGTGCATAATCTAAAACTGTGTTTATTTAGAGTGCAGTTTTTATGGTCCGGTGCTGCTTTCCTTTTTGTGCTGCTTAGTGGGTTTGATGACTGTTTGCCTCTCAGGTATGCAATGTTAATAGCTCGTTGCGTGGTTAGTATAAAGTGAGTATAGTATATTTAACATACTTGTACCCCATGATGGTAGCGGTGGGTATGACTGTAACAAGCCCGTGCCTATGAAGCATTTTGTTCGGCGTGATATCCTGATGGTAAGTGTTTTAAAGGCAATTTATATCTGGGTAAGCATAATATTATTCTTTTTTTAACACCTCCTTTTGTTCGATGTAGGATTCTCCCTCTCGTTCTATGCTGTGATTTGTTTGCTGCCGTGATCGTTTTATGCCGTGATTGTTTGCTGCCGTGAGCTCTTGCTGCTGTCTTCGCGCTGTTAAAAGAGCGGCTGTCCATACAGCCGCGCCGACGAAGTCATCAACGTTTATTAAAGGGGACTGCTGGTTTGATTCTATTACGTGCCTTTCTAGTGCCCTGCTTCATGTTTTGGTTTATTTCATTATTAGTTACCATGGTTAAATCATTTAACCTTTTTCTTTTTCTTTAAGTTTGTGGATATTTGTTTGATTGTATTGCTTTGATTTTTCTTTTTTTGTGAAACTATAATCTGTCGACATGTGCATGTTTAATCTATGAATGCAATTCAAATCGTATGGTGATTTACTGTATAGAAGTTGGTGTTTGTAACAATTTCAGGTGATTAACTATCTGATTTTCTGGTTACATTGTTGCTTCTCCTCACTTCTGTTGGTTGATACCACTTATGTGAGGAGTTGCTGCATTGATGTTCATATTGCCATTTCTGTCCAGTTTATTTTCAAAGTTATTTATTTTCTTTTTGATTTATTGCAGGAGCTGGGGTCCCACGGGTGGTTTGCTCTCCCTCCTTGTGGTGGTGGTTCTCCTTCATCGTGTGCGGTGTACACCTTGAGTGTTTGATAGTGTGATTAGAGTGCACGGGTGTGTGTGCGCGTGGAAGTGTGCTCTTGTGAAACCAAACTCTGCATTGATCCCAGCCGTTGGGAGCCTCAGCCCCTGCTGGTATTACTGTTTTTGTTTTACATATACATACACATATACAAATACATACTACCTCAAGTTGGTTTTGTTATCTTTTTCTCTTTTTGTAATTTGTGTTCTTGTGTTTGAAGTGGGGTTTCATGTATTTTTCTGTGATTCATTGTTTTGTATTTTAATTAACTTTTGTATTAATAAACATTTTGTATTTTTTTTATACTTGCGTCTCTGGCCTAATTTTGAGGGAACCGAACCTGTGTGCTCTATTATCCAATTTGATTGGTTTGAGTATTTTCCCTGGGGTTAATCCTTAGGGTGGCGTAGTCTGACTTTATTTCTGGTGAACAAAACCTTGGGCTTGTGTCTCAAAATTACACCGCCCCGCCACATTCTGGCGTAGTCGGCAGGGTTCCCTCTTGTGTAGTACAGAGACGTGGGTTTTGTTTGTATATTTGCTTTTTCTTTTTTTTCTTTTCTTTCTCTTTTGGTAGGAACCAGACAACAGCAGTCCCTCTTTGCGTGTGCAGTTGCAGATATGGAGGACGAATTGCGTGAGTTAAGAGATTTGGTAGCTCAACTGAAAGCTGATAATGAAAGGCTGCGGCAAGAGCCGGTGTCTGTTGCGCAGCCAGGTCCATCTAATGTTACTATTTCTGTGGCTGAAAATCCCCCACTTATTGGTGCTGGTGCATCGACAGCGGAGCGGTTTGTTTTCATTCCTCGGGATCGCAAGTGTCCAAAGTTTAGCGGTCGGTCGGGCATTGGCATCAATGAGTGGGTGGAGGAGGCTCAGGCCTGTATGCGGCTTCGCCATCTTTCTACAGCTGATCAGGCATTTTTCTTGTTTGATCATCTGGAAGGAGAGGCGAGGGAAGAAATTCGTTATCGATCAAGGAACGAGAGGGAGGATCCAGATCAGATTACTCAGGTATTGCGTGAATTGTACGGTTGTACAAAGTCTTATGTAGCACTTCAGGAGTCGTTCTTTTCCAGAAGACAACAGGATGGGGAGACACTGGTGGAGTTCTCCCTGGCCCTGATGAGTCTTCTGGAAAAGGTTAAAAGTCACTCACCTCATAGCATGCCTAACGGCGAAATGTTATTAAGAGATCAGTTTGTTGAGTATGTTGGTGATTGTGCTCTTCGGCGTGAACTTAAGCAATTGGTGCGTCGTCAACCCACTGCCACATTGTTTGACATTCGCAGCGAAGCTCTTCGTTGGGAAAGAGAGGGCATGCCTGGGGGGGTACGTGGTCGGAGCCAGTCTGTTCCATCCGCTTATGGCATCCAATATGGGGTACAGGGACATCAGCATGTTAATAGTAGTAGTGGTTCAGCAACGTCAGAAATGAGTGAACTACGGGACATGCTCAGAAAGCAGCAACAACAATTAAATCAGTTAACCCAAAGTATGGCGCAGCTTCAAAATTTTCAGTCACGTTCGCGACCATTTAAGGCTAACTTAATTTGCAGAAGGTGTCAGCAACCTGGCCATTTTGCCAGAGATTGCGATGGGGAGCGGAGATCTGCTTCACCATCAGCCCGTGTGAATTCTGCCGTAATGAGGGGTGGACAGTCATCTGAGCAGCCGTCGGAAAACTAGTTCCCACCGAGTTGCAGGGCCACAATTTGGTTGGGAAAAGGATAGGCTCCAAAACTGTAACTGATTTTGATTTTATGTCACGCCTTATGTCTACTTGTCCACAGCTTATTGTATCTATGGGTGGGGCTCAGATACCTTGCCTGGTGGACACTGGTTCTATGGTGTCCACCATTACTGAGAGTTGGTTTGTGACAAATTTTGGGTCGTGGGGTCAGGAACAGCTTAGATTGTGTCATTGGTTACAACTTCGAGCTGCAAACGGCCTTTCAATTCCTTATGTTGGTTATTAGATGTGGAACTCTGTGGGCGAGTAATTTCAGGCTGCGGCATACTGGTGGTCAGAGATCCTCCCGGTGGTGTGTGTGCAGAAGTTCCTGGGGTGTTAGGTATGAACATCCTGAGCCGCTGCTATCGGGAGCTCTTTGGCCAGCATGGCATAGCTCTCTTTGACTTACCAGTGGTATCACAGGCCCCTAATTTTGTTTTTCAGGCCTTACAGCATTGCCACCAGGTTGACGTTCAGCCAGTTTCAGATGGCGGAGGGCGAGTTAGAGTGCGGGGACATCGGGCGTGGCGCATCTCGGGTGGCACCATGAAATTGGTTACTGCAACCTGTTCAGTGCAATATTCGAGTGGTACAGTACTGTTTGAACCACCAGTTTCTGGTCTACCGGCAGGTTTGCTAGCCTCTCCTGCTCTCTTAAGGGTGGACGGTGGTACAGTTTATGTGCCAGTAGTTAATCTGGCTACTGTAGATGTGGTATTGTACGCTAGCACTGTTATTGGCACTGTGAATAAAGTTGATGTGATTAGTTTGCCCCCGGAGGTCGCAGAAGTTAAGACCGTTACAGCTAAGGTGAGTACACAGTTTGTGCAGGTTTCCCCTACTGTGCAAGAACAGATAGCCATGTTAGACTTATCTGTGTTGTCAGAAGAAGAACAGGGTAAGGTCAGGGCACTACTGGAGAAGTATGTGCCTGTGTTCTCTGCAAACGATGCGGATTTGGGGTGCACAAATTTGATATCCCATGAGATCCCCTTGTTGGATGACATCCCTGTTAGGCAGCGGTTCAGGCGTATTCCCCCATCTGAGTATGAGGTGGTCAAGGCACATATCAATCAATTGTTGGAAACTCAGGTAATTAGAGAGAGCTGCAGTCCCTATGCGTCACCCATTGTTCTGGTCAAAAAGAAGGACGGTAGTCTGCGCATGTGCGTGGACTACCGTCGCTTAAATTCAAAGACTAGGAAGGATGCGTTCCCTCTACCCCGTATAGAGGAGACTCTGGACTCGCTGGCTGGGGCCCGTTGGTTTTCTACCATGGACCTGGCCAGCGGGTACAATCAGGTACCTGTAGCTGAGGGGGACAAATTTAAAACTGCTTTCTGCACCCCGTTTGGCCTCTTTGAGTGGAATAGGATGCCCTTTGGGCTGTGCAATGCCCCAAGCACCTTCCAACGATTGATGGAACGGTTGTTTGGGGATCAGCAGTGCCAGTCCCTCCTCCTTTATCTTGATGATATTGTTGTCTTTTCCTCCTCGGTAGATCAACATCTTGCCCGGATGGAGGTAGACCTGAGCCGCTTGCAAAGTGAAGG